>NC_072734.1:172289295-172342792 GCF_026930045.1 Uloborus diversus
AGCCGTGATTTGGTATTAAACATGGTCTTATTAAGAGAGTTCAACTGTATATCTGTACAGTAATTTTCAAATGCATCTCATTTCACAAATTTGAAAAAAAAAAAAAAAAAAAAAAAAGAAAGAAAGAATGCTGTCATTACTTGTTTACATGATTTATGACTCAACATTAACTTTTAGTTGACTTTTGAATGTTAAAGAAAACTTTTCAAGGAAGTATAAACTGATCTAGAAGTTGATAGAGATTGTTTGAATTACGAAATTCAAGCTCGCTTTAAGCGGCGTTTACTCTTAAAAGTTAGGTATGCTCCTATGGATTTAACATTGTACCAACTAAACATTTCCGACGTCCCTTCAAATCTGGATTCTTGTAAAATCAGGACTCGCTATATGCGATATCGACTGTAATAAGAAAACAGTTTCAAAGACAGAAAAAAACAGATGAATCCTGAAGAAAAATATTTTCTTCCTTTGAGGGGCATAGTGATTTCATTTGAGTCAGCCAAGTTAGGTACTTTTTTTTTTCAGATATTATTGTACAACTAAAATTAATTTGACACAGTAAAATAAATGCTGCCATTTATTTATAGATTGAAAAATAATTTTTTACTTATATTGTCTGACATTATTTATAGTTAAATAATTGTGACTTTCTGAATTATGAATATTTTCCGATTCATTCCTTAAAACACCTCTAGAACTTAAAAGCTCTAACTTAATTCCATTAAAAAAAGTGCAGACATTATTCCGAAAACTAACACGAGCATTGCAAAATATATTAATTTAGTTTATCATTTGATCCATATTTACGCTAAATTATTCTGCATTGCTAATGTATTTCAAACACCAATTGTAATATGATTGTAAAAAATAGAAAAAAAAAAACCCCTGAAATTGATATAGACAACATCAAAGAGGCACAAAACGAGGAAGTGCTCACATCTTGTGCATCAGAAAAGGGGTTTTTTAGTAACCCCAAAGCACGTATATGCAATAACTTGCAGTTTTTGTGCTTCGTTAACGTTATTTTTAACAACTGTCACAATTTCATGAACCCCATCGTCCCTCGAAACGGGACATCATTTTACGGATAAAGAAAATGCTAAGGCAACTATCTAAAAACTAAATTAACTTTATTTGGATTCTACATACGAAAGGGCTTCCAAATTGCCCTTGCTATTCGAACTGCCACAAGACGACCAACATCAACAAAAATCAAGCTATCGAATGCCACGAATCCACGATACATGAACAGAAAGACATCTAACTAAATTGAACCAACAGGTGGGAAATTTGCATATCGAAAAGCGCCCTCTTGCGCACAGGTATACTCGAGGATTTTTATGGAGATTTTCCACAGCTCCCCACCATGAACTCGAAGAGTTCATCAATAGAACCTATAAAAAGAACTATAACAAAGGCAAATACATAAGGAAATTCTTCTCCTCAGTAAACAATCACAAACGCAATAACTATTGGTTGGTAAATATAAAGATTAATATACCATAAACTATATGGTTATAAACTTATATAAAATATAATTCCTATTTTTGAATTTTATATTCAAACAATTTTACAATTTCAAACTTAAGTTAACAAAGTTAATTTTACTATAAACAAGAGTTTTTTTTTTCCAAATTTATGAAATGAAATATTTAAGCAAGTTATTTTAAGAATTTAAATTAAAGTCCAACAATACAAATACTTCAAAATTTTGAAGGAAAAAAAAAAGAGTTTAAAACAAATTATTTTCAATAAACTTTTTGACTGATTAATCATAAAAAGGATACGTGAAACCAGTTCATTCACCAAGTTCAAGGGGAAATTTCAGCTGCACAGGTTTTCTGAAAAGTCCCTTTTTGGTTTTGACGACACAAGCTCTGATATGTCCATCTCTACCTTGAAAAGTTTCTTGAACGATTCCCAAGTCCCATAGTAGTTTAGATTTTGAAGTTCCTTCGACGAGCACTACATCATTCATCTTTACTTCTTTGTGAATGTTAGGCGATTTGAAATGGTGAACTGTTTTCAAATTAAGTAGATATAGTTCTTTCCATTTAACCCAAAAATGTTTCAAAAGTGTAGTTTGAGACTGCTTTCTTTTTAATAAGGACTCTCTAGTTGACACTCTATTAACTAACTCAGCAAAATTAAATGGATAGTCGTGATTTTTCCTTCCCATATTGCAAAAAGTCAAGAGGAGTTATTGGCTTGGGCTCAGAAAAATTATCAGTAACGTATGTTAAAGGTCTCGAATTAACGACGTATTCGATTTCAGTCAAAACAGTTGAAAGTTCTTCAAACTTGAGAAGAGCTTTTCCGAGCACTTTTCTGAGTGGATCTTTCACTGATTTTACGAGACGTTCGTAAAATCCGCCCCACCAGGGCGCCCTTTCTACGATAAACTTCCAATTAATGCCACGTGAAGATATAAAATCTTTAAATTCCGAATCTTGTAGAATGTTATAGAAGTACATTAGATCTTTATTTGCGGCTTTGAATGATTTTGCGTTATCCGAATAAACAACGCTGCAACTACCTCGCCTGGAAATGAATCTTCTAAAGGCTAGTAAGAAATGCTTTGTAGACATGGAGGACACTAATTCTAAGTGAATTCCTCTAGTTACAGCACAGGTGAAAATTGCAAAATAAGCCTTTTTAACTTCCTTATCACATTTGTAAAGAATAGCTCCTGCAAAATCAAGGCCACAAATTTCGAAAGGTGGATTTTCTACAATTCTGTCTTTCGGAAGTTGCGCTATTATTTCGTTTGCTGGTTTGGATTTGTATTTTCTACAAATGAAGCATTTTCTAAGTACTTTCTTCACGAGTTGTCTCCCCTTCGCAATCCAAAACTTTCTTCTAAGCATTACTAGAGTAGCTGTTACTCCGATATGAAAGTTCTTAGTATGCTCATGTAAGATTAATAATTCCGAAAATTTAGAGTTTTTTGGTAGAAGGATGGGTTGTTTCTCGTGTAGAGAAAATTCTGATTCATCTAATCTCCCTTTTATTCGCAAAATATTCCTGGGATCTAAGAAAGGTACTAGAGAACGAATTTTTGAACTATCGCTAACTTGTTGAGATTTTTCTAAATCGATTATTTCTAACCAATAAGCTTCTTTCTGGGTTTCTTTAATCCAGTATTCTTCAGACAATTTAAGCTCATTTGTTTCGAGAGCACCTTTATTTTTCGACGTATTTCTTGCGTTGTGTATAAATCGAAATACGAAGGCAGTTACTCGCAATAGTTTGAGATAACTGCTAAATTTATCAATGTTTGTGAGCTTTTCGCGATTTTCGAGGATTACTTCATTTTGCGAAACTTCTCTAAATTTACTCTTTAGTTCTAGGTCATGATTGCTGACGTTTTGGGTCTCTATTTTTGGCCAAAACTGCTCTGTTTGGCTAAGCCAGGGTGGTCCGTGCCACCAAAGTTGACTAATCTTTCAATTCCCGAACAGATATTCCTCTGCTTACAATATCGCTTGGATTGTCCCTCCCAGGACAAAAATTCCATTTCGTTGGTTCAGTCAGTCTTTGAATCTCCTCTATCCTATTTTTGACGAACAGTTTGTAACAGGACGGTTCTCCTCTAATCCAATGGTAAACTATAGAGGAATCCGTATGAAAAAAGCAGGACTTCTCAAATTTTAAAGCTTTTAGAGACTTTAGCACACAACCTGGCAGAATAGCAGGTGCTCCCATCAATTCCAACCTCGGCAAAGAAAGAGTCTTTAACGGGGCAACCCTGCTCTTGGAAGTGATAAAAACTAGTCGTTATAGTCCCGTCAGTCTTAATGACTCTAAAATATATTACAGTTCCGTAGGCTCTTTTAGATGCATCCGAAAAGGAGTGCAGTTGCACATCAACTGTGTAAGAGTCCGATGAAACGATAAAAGCAAGGGATTTCAACTAAACTTAAGTCCTTCAGTTCAAGACACCATTGTCTGAAAAGGTTTTTTGATAACTTGGGGCATTTCCTGGTCCCAAAGAAGACCCATTTCCCAGACGCGTTGAATGAGAATCTTCAAACGAATTACGGAAGGAGCTACAAATCCTATAGGATCAAAAATTCGACCAGCAACTTGCAACAGGAATCTTTTTGTATCAATTCCTCTCGATACAAGGGATATCAGATTTTCTACGTTAAAATAAAATAAATCCCTGTCAGCGTCCCAGGAAATGCCTAATACTTTATAGTTTATCATGTTTTGACCAATTGGATTTGATGACGTTTCAGTAGAAAACCCGTTCTTCTCCCAAAGTTTTCGCAATTCAGCAGAATTAGTAGCCCACTTGTGCAAAGGCATATTTGCTTCTCTAAAGATCTGGACGCATTCTAAACTGGTTGCGTATGCCGATGCAACAGTATTTTGACCTCCTATGATGTCATCGACGTAACAAAATTTGTTTAACAGTTCGTGAGTTTGCGGAAAAATAGAAGAATACTTCTTCAAATGGTGTTTAATAGTAGCACATAAGAGAAAGGGGGAAGTATTTATTCCGAAGAGAACACGATTGAACTTTAGAACTTCTAAAGAGTCTGAAAAGGAATATGGATTTTCACTCCAAAAGAACTTCGTTACATTTTTATCCGACTCGTCAATTGCTACATTCAAAAATGCCTGTTTAATATCAACTGTGAACGCAATTGGATGCTTTCGAAATGATAACAAAAGTTCAAACAAATCAGGATACAAATTAGGTCCAATATGCAAAACTATCATTTAACGAAAACTTGCCCTTTTTATGCGAAGACGCATCGAAAACAACTCTGAGCTTACTAGACACCCTATCATCTCGAATTACTGCCCTATGGGGCAAATAGAATTCGTGGACTATCTGCTACACTTGATTCAGGAACACTCTCTACAATGTCTTGCTCTATGTAATTATTTACAACCCTCTTATACTCGGAATACAAAGAATAATCATTTTGAAACCTGTAGCACAATTTTGAAAATCTTTCATATGCCACTTCGTAATTGTTTTCAAGCGATTCTTTAAAATTATCCTTCCAAGGGAGTTTAACTACATATCTACCATCTTGGAAGCGAATACTATCTTCGAATTCTCGTAAAATTTTGTTATCATTACAACTTACATCATCGTTAGCTGGTTCGATTCCAAGATTTTTCTAGTTGCCAAAATGTCTCTAATTGTTTTGAAATGTTTTCCTCAACCATTACTTTCATGGCGAAAGAATCACCTGAATTTCTATTTGAAGAGCCTGATATTCCAATTAAACACCACCCATAGAGCGTCTCAGCAGCTACAAGTTTTCGATTAATACGTTTAATTCTACCTGTCATGACGTCATAATAGTTATCAGCACCGATTTAAAACTGAAACACTAGCGTCCTTATTCGAAGTATCAGCTAATTTCAAACCTTTCAAATGCTTGCTATAAATGGAAATATCTACTGCAGGCGGCGGAATATGTGCCGCGGATATTTTTTCTATTTCTAACGCCTCGATTTCCAAATACAAATTCGGATCTTCTTTATTTTCCAATCTTATTTTAACTACATTAAACGTATTTTTTCAATAGGAGACTTATCTCCGAAGGAATAAACTGTTAGATTTTCTTTTCGAATAATGGGAAGTTTCAACAATCTTGAAAATTTCCTATCTACAAAACTTCTTTGAGCCGCTGTGTCGGCTAACAAACGACAATTTGCTATATTGATTATTATAACGAGCAACGACCGATGCGGTTTGCAATAAAAACCCTTTGCGATTTTGTTTTCAGTTTGACAAGAAGAAACGTTAGTAACATTTTTATCAGATTCTTCTTGGGGCGGGGTGAAAGTTGTTTTATCCGAATTCTGATAAAACCGATAACAAAGTGTTTTGGGGTGCGATTTTAAGCCACAAAACGAACAACCTTTTTCTTTCTCAAGCTTTGTACAAGAAGAAATTGAGTGTCTATTCGAAAAGCAAAAAAAGCAAAGTCTATTTCTTTTCAAATAATCCCGTTTCATTTCTATGCTTACCGAGTCACACGAAAATGAATCATGCAAGTTCGAACCACAAAACACACATTTTGAACTAGCAACTGTATGTTTGACTAAGAGTTCAGCCGCTGAAGAATTGTAACTTTTCTGTTTTCGAAAAGTATCTCTGGTAAAAGATTTTGACCCGGAAGCGCCTCGATTGCGTTCTTGGAGCGGATGGGTCGAATTGTGTTTTTCTTTTATGGGAGAATGAAAAGATTGAGCTCTTTCGCGACTTTGTATTTCTTCACCTAAGAACTCGAGAAGAGCTTTCAAATCCCAATTATCACTTTTATTCTTTCTACTAAATTCGAGAGTTAATTCAGAGGGCAATACTTTCAAAATTATCGGTGTTAAGAGATTGCCGTACGATTCTGAATTTATTCCCAAGCTTTCTAAATTCCTGATTTCAGTTTCAGCTTTATCGTATAATTTTCTCAAACTGTTCGTATCACTTGTATTTTTTATGGGAGTCATGTTCAAAAGCGATCCTAAATGCGCATTGATGAGCAAATTCTTTTGTCCGAATCTAGATTTTAAAAGTTCCAAGGCTGCGTCATAATTACTCTCTGTTAATGCGAATCCGGAAATTGCTTTAGCTGCAGCACCACCTACTAAATTCTTAAGGTAAATAAGCTTCTCAATTTTAGATAAGCCGCTATTTTTATCTATTGCATTTTCAAACTGACTAATGAATTCTAGCCAATTCCTGTGGTCACCGTAGAATTTATTAACAGTTAGTTTTGGCAATTTAATCAACGACCTAGCTTCTTGATGTACTAGACCACTAGTTTCCAATGTTGAATTGGGATAAATTAGCGGGGTTAATAGTAGGAGGTACATCCGGAGGTGTTAGAGCTGCTATTCTTTGAGTAATTTGACATTTATAAAAAATTAAATTTTCCATGAAATCTTCACATTGTTCAACTTCTTTTTCGATATCTTTTGCTTCGATTACATTAAGAAGCTCATTATCAGCCACTTTAAGACAGTCAATTTTTATCAATTAATTGATTGTATAATACTTCTAAATTACGCACATTAGTTTTCATTTACTAAAGTGACGTCTAAACTTTTAACGAACTTAGTGGCACTGTGCATTTAAGCGCTTTACGCTTATTTTTTATCTTTTCAGCATCCATACTAATTGACATACAAATTGAAAACAAATAACTCACCCAAGTTTCTTCAGTTACTATATCCAATGGTATGAAACAACAACGATGTCAATATAACATAAAAAGCACATTACTATTTGACGAATTCTAACTATCAAACGGTTGTGCTAGTACCTTCCCGGCCGATGCACCATAAAGAAAATGCTAAGGCAACTATCTAAAAACTAAATTAACTTTATTTATGAAAGGATTCCGGGCTGTTGTGCCGTGGTCTGAGTGTATATTCTCCAAACGTTTCGGCTGCATCTGCGGCAGCCATCCTCAGTGGTTCCGAGTTCGTAACTTCCAGGGAAGAGACTTCTTGGCAACTGATGCAAGTGTCGAAGTGCTGTCAACATTTATAGGGCATGGGTCCTCTTGGTTCTGGACTGGGATTGGCTGGTGAACGTCTGTCTTCATCGCTTCCTGATTGGAGCTTAGGCTCTCCTTTTCCTGCTCGGGGATTGGCTGCTGGGGATTCAGCTGAAGGTCCGTCTTTGTTTCTGATTGGCTGGAGGTTCTTGTTGTTTTGATCCTTTTCAGTATGGGATGCCAGAGCTTGTTTATCTTTATTCCTTCTTCTTTTTTGTTGAAATTATTTGGATGTTTGAATATCTCGATGGCTTCTCTGTTCAATCTCGCATAATAATGGCAAGTCCTTGAAAGTATTTTTGTCTCTTTGAATTTGATGTCATGGTTCCCCTCACTAAAAGTGTGTTCTGCTGACTTCTGAGTGAAGTCAGCAGTCGCAGTCTTCACTCAGAAGTCAGCAGTCGCAGAACACACTTTTAGTGAGGGGAACCATGACATCAAATTCAAAGAGACAAAAATACTTTCAAGGACTTGCCATTATTATGCGAGATTGAACAGAGAAGCCATCGAGATATTCAAACATCCAAATAATTTCAACAAAAAAGAAGAAGGAATAAAGATAAACAAGCTCTGGCATCCCATACTGAAAAGGATCAAAACAACAAGAACCTCCAGCCAATCAGAAACAAGGACGGACCTTCAGCTGAATCCCCAGCAGCCAATCCCCGAGCAGGAAAAGGAGAGCCTAAGCTCCAATCAGGAAGCGATGAAGACAGACGTTCACCAGCCAATCCCAGTCCAGAACCAAGAGGACCCATGCCCTATAAATGTTGACAGCACTTCGACACTTGCATCAGTTGCCAAGAAGTCTCTTCCCTGGAAGTTACGAACTCGGAACCATCTGAGGATTGGCTGCCGCAGATGCAGCCGAAACGTTTGGAGAATATACACTCAGACCACGGCACAACAGCCCGGAATCCTTTCATAATATTGACACCGGCCGTGAAAGCCTTCACTCTTACATAAATTAACTTTATTTGGATTCTACATACGAAAGGGCTTCCAAATTGCCCTTGCTATTCGAACTGCCACGAGACGACCGACATCAACAAAAATCAAGCTATCGAATGCCACGAATCCACGATACATGAACAGAAAGACATCTAACTAAATTGAATCAACAGGTGGGAAATTTGCATATCGAAAAGCGCCCTCTTGCGCACAGGTATACTCGAGGATTTTTATGGAGATTTTCCACAACGGACGACCTCTACTTTGGAGAGGTTCAAATTTAACCGATTTGGCTGAACGTTATTCTGAATTAACTCTTTTTGTACTTCATTGACGTTGAAAAAATGCGATTTTCAAGCAAAAAGCATTTTTAAAGCAAAAACGAAGGATTCCTAAAAATAAGTGATAAAACCTTCTATATAAAAATTCAAGTACTTGTAGCATGATTGTGGAACTTGAGCTATTCTTATATCATCGCCCATATTTACATGCTTTTGAATGATTTTCAACTCAGTAGATAGATGATCTTGCACAACAAGTCAGCTATGTTCTAAAAATGAAATTTACGTTGTAGCAACATTTAAAATCGAATTATGCATACTTTTGAATTTTTATTACAATTATTTTTTAAATGGTTTTGTTTTGAAAGAACTGACATATTCACGCAAAAAGATTGTTTTTTCAAATGAAAACGATACATCATACATTTAATCAATAAACTTAGAGAAGTTTAATAAAAAATAATAAGCAGCATAACTGAGAAACTTGAGCTATTAATGCAATTAAAACAAAAACAATCCCATCACTGATATTATAATACATGCCCTTCGATGATATGTATTTTACTTGATAGATAATCTTGTACGATAACACATTCATTCTGAAAAATAAATTTTTGTTGTAGTTAACATTTTAAATCACATTAAGAATCTCTTAAAATGTTTTATTTTTTGGGAAAAAGTTATTGTTATTTTTATCGGCGGTGAAAGAAATAAGACATTCATCTAAAAATCATTTCTTTAAAAGAAAAGCGAAAGAGGTATACATTCAACCAATATACCTTAAAGAAGTGTCATAAAAAGTTGTAAGCACAATGATTGGGAAACTTGATCTATTAATGCTATTAAAACGACCTATTTGAACGATCCCAATTTTTGATATTACCTTGCTTTTCAATGATATGCATCTTACTTAATAGATGATATTGTACGATAACACATTCAGTCTGAAAAATAAATTTTTGTTGTAGCTTACCTTTAAAATCATAAGGAATATCTCAAAATGTTTTATTTTTAACCGACTTCAAAAAAGGAGGTTATGATTTCGTATTGCGGCTTTTTATGTCTGTTTTCGAATTATTCCAACACTACTGGATCGATTTGAAATTTTTTTTTGTTTGGAAGGGTATACTTCTTAGATGGTCCCATTGAAATTTGATCTGGATCTGATAAGGGGTCTCGGAGAAATCCAAGAAACTTTAAATTTCATACGTCATGGTCACGTGGTGTTGCTGTGATCGATGTATTTTCACACCTAAGGTTTTGGCTTTCTCTTAAGCGACTTTCTCTTTGCGGCTCATGGATGATTAATTTTCTCAACGCTGCGCCGCATGATAATTTTTTATTATAGGTGTTATTAATGTATTTATTAGTGCGTAGCAAAGCAGTAAATTAAATTTATTTTGCTACTTTAATAGTTGAATCAATTACCTCAACATTTTATTTACTAATAAATAACTTTATTTAGGCACTAAAATACAAAATTCTTTATTTAATATTCCAATTTTTAAATATATTTAGTGTTCAGTTGAGGTGGAATTGAATACAGAACACCCCTCCCCCACGATTTAATTTATATTCTTTAATAATATACATTATATCTGTGTATGATTTCTGAAGTTTGACCAATATTCTGGATTTACTATTTCACGATGCCGCTAGTTCTATTTGAAATAAGGGTTATATTAATTAGCAGGCTTCAAAAAAAGGAGGAAGTTCTGAACTCGTCGGATTTGTTTTTCCTTTGTACAATGTTCCATAAATACTCGAAGACACCTGTACCCAGGGGCGTGCACAGGGAGGGGGGGAGGGACACCTGTTGGCCCGGACCCGAGCCTGGAGAGGGCCAAATAATTTTGTAACTAACGGTGAAATATAGGGGTAAACAATATGGAGAGGGACCCGGAAAAGTCATTTGTGATGGGCTCAAAAATTTCTGTGCACGCGCCCCTGCCTGTACCGATAAGGAGAAGTCTTTTTTTTGTTTGAAACAGCATAATTCCTCGGCGGTCTAATGTTAATCAAGTTCAGGTTTGATGAAATTGAGGGAACTCGTCAAATATCATGCTCACATTTAAATCGATTTGTACTTTATTAACTTTGTATATTGTCTCACTTAGTAAACCGGTTTTTATGCCTTTTTTTTGTTTAGTGGTGGTTTTGTTTAGGGGTGGTCTAACTTAGGTTCCAAATCTTTGATTTACCCTATTTGTTCTTTAAGGGAAAGTTAAGGGTAAAACAATAAATTTCATGCAATTTCCCTCACAAACGATTAAATATGAAACCCATTGATAAACAAAGGCCACACAACAAAGGTTTATACTTTCTTTACCTATAGTTAAAGAAAGTACTAAAAATATATGTTATTATGAGTAATGATAATGAAAATTTTGAATTAAGGATTCTCTAAAGCAAACATAAAATTCATTCTAGTGGAATTTTTAATCTTCGTCTATAGTGGGACCATGTGAAGAAACATAGGACTTTTGTCACGAGTTACATGACGCTAATTGCGAAACATAAATTAGAATTTACAGTATTACAATTATAAAATTTACAATTTTACAAATTTAAACTTAAAGCAATTTCGTTTTTTTTAGTGACTCGTGCATTTGCTTTCGGAAAGCAAACTTTGATAAAGTTGAACAAATGAGGAAGACAATTTGTTTTTGTACATAGTTACGCATTTGAAAAAGCCTTTCTTCGCAGTCGTCGGAAGTCTCCGAGACGCTCGTCGTGTTATTTTACGCCACTAAAAAGCAAAAAATGAATTACTTTTAATAAAAAAAAACCGCCTTCAAAAAATACCCAGGAACTAAAAGGCAAAAAATAACTGATTACATTTACATTCTAGTTCCTACCCAAACATAGAAATGAAATTTATTTTACAATTCCAGTACAAAAATCAACTAAACTAAACACCGAATTATAAAATAAGCACTGATTTAAATTACTATACGATGAATCATTTTAACTACCTAACTAATAATATACGATCTCTTAATTTTTTAATAACCTATTGAAGTCGGGGCCTCCTAAAAAGTACTACCTAACGTAACTGAAGGTTTAGTTTTAAAGATTAATTTCGCGTATAGTTAAATTAGTGTTTAATTCAGGATTCGGTGGGTTATCAGTTACGTTATGTAGTTGTTTATAGGAGGCCCCAATTTCAAAAGGTTATTTAAAATTAAGAGATCGTATATAATTAGTTAGGTATTTAAAATGATTCATCGTATAGTAATTTAAATCAGTGTTTATTTTTTTTAATTCGGTGTTTAGTTTAGTTGATTTTTGTACTGGGATTGTAAATAAATTTCATTTCTATGTTTGAGTAGGAAAAAGAATGTAAATGTAATCAGTTATTTTTTGCTTTTTAGTTCCTGGGTATTTTTTGAAGGCGGTTTTTTTTTTATTTAAAAGTAATTTATTTGGGAAAAATGTTATTGTTATTTTTATCGGCGGCGAAAGAAATAAAACATTCATCTAAAAAAGCATTTCTTTAAAACAAAAACGAAAGAGGTATACATTTAAAAAGTACACCTTAAAGAAGTTCCGTAAAAAAGTTGTAAGCACAATGATTGCGAAACTTGAGCTATTAATATCATTGAAACAACCCATTTGAACAACCCCATCACCGATATTACATGCTTTTCAACGATATTCAGTTCAGTTGATAGATGATCTTGCACGATAACACGTATAAGTCAGCTATATTCTGAAATACATTCTTTTCTGGCACTTGTTGGAGCTTAAGCAGGAGATATGTTGAGTCTTTACTGCTCGCTCTAATAAATATTCATTACACAAAGGCATCGAAACGAATTTTAGACAAAGATTAATTAACTTCTAGTCCGCTTCCGAAAGTTTAGTGTATCTCTTGGGGAAAGATAATATATAAAACGATGAAGGGAAGTATTAAGGAAAATAAATCGATTGCTTCTCCTTACAATCAAGATGGAATGGTATAGAAAATGAAGCTTTTAATTCTGAGAGAGCCCTTTCATTTTTATGAAGCAGTTGAAAGAATTTGAATGCTTTCTGAGACGATTTGCTTTCTGATTTCTTGCATACGTTATATTTCTGCTTTTAATTTAAAGTCTTTCAATGAAACAGGAATGTATTTAAGTCTGAAAACAAAAAAAAACCCCCGGTATGTTGTGGATTTTGCGAATTTTCTTCAAATAACGCATATCAATGAGATCGTTTCCGAAATTTTAAAAGTATTTTTTGTGAAAGAGCATGCTTAAAAACATAGGATCTGGCCATTTTTAAATAATCTGTTTAATATTTTAAAAAAATTACTTGAATCGGTGCGCTTTCACAGTTTATGATTTTGCTGATGACATCACAAATGATGAAATGCCATTTAGTGTTGCCATTCACAAAACAAAATATTTAATTCGCATCTTTACTCACGCGCATTGGCAAGGATATGGTTTATAGCAAGCGTAGAGCGCAATTTTAATTCGCTTCTGGATTATCATAACGTGGAAACGCAGTAGAAAGATGCGCCAGAGAGCATCATTTGTGACGTCATCAAGACCACGCCTCGTTTGAAAAATCGGACATCTAAAAAAAAATAATTAAAAAATAACTGTTGTGAAAATTAAAGTATTTTCTGGGTTCAGGTTATTTTTTTTGCTTATATTCTAGAGTGCTAAATTTCGTGGACAAAAAGTACTACTTTTGACTGAAGGAAACAACCCCATTCGAGAGTTGAGTACTGTTGCAACAACCAAAATTTGGTGTCTTGTGAGGGCAACAAAAAATCTCATAAAGGGAACTAAGTTGACACGTTTTGCTGTCTTGGTTTCTCAAATTTATGCATCAGGGGCATTCAAGGGAGCACAGTCATTTCGTCTCACACGTGTCGCTTCATACATTTAATTAAAAACATCAATTTAAAAGGGTAATGAATGAAATAGTGTTGCTTAAGAAATCAATTATTTCATTTTTATGAAATACTAGTTGCATTGCCCGTCTTCACCCGGTCTACCTCGAAAATAAAAATTGTGTCAAGTGACGGTATATTCTGCAATCGGGCTGAACTAAAATAAAAAAAAGCATCATGCAAAATTTCCCTTAAAAACAATGACGACAGATATTAAAATACTTTTAAGAAATTCAATCGAGAAAGATGGATTCAAAAAGCGTAACCATGGAAACACAAAATAAAATAAGTTTAAGGAATTAAAGTGCGACAGAAAATGGTTAACATTTTGAACGGATATGAGTTTTTTTGAACTTGACTTAAAAAGGCTTGTAACTTTTTTTCCTTTGGAGATAGAAACTCAGTTTTTCGACCGAAGGTCGAGATAGATCTGGAGTAAAAAAAGTAACCCTTTCCAATACTGTCGAAAAGAAAACTGTGGGACAATTCCTTCACTTTTTATTGATGGATTTAATGAAGAAAGTAGTGCCTAAATTTCAACTAAGCCTAAAAAAATTCGAGCAAAAACGTAAAAAAACTCCCGCCGCAATTGAGTTAGAGCATTGGAACAAATTGCATAGAACGCGGAAAATTCTTCCCTTTCCAACGTTATGTAATATTACTATATGCGAGTAATTTTTCAACCCCATATTCGGGAATTTATGTGAAAATTGGTTCTAAATTGGAATAAAAAAAGAACTATTCATTGAATTGTTTTCGAACTGGTCTGCAAACCTTCTCAGGACTTAAAGGAACAAACTGTGAAAATTTCAGCAAAATCAGCCGGGTAGTTCTCAAGTTTTGCGAGTTCAAACACACAGACGCTTTTTGGAGACTTCATTTTATACTATGTAGAGATAGGGAGCGTCACGTGCGGAACAAAATGACTGTTTCTTTTAGCCGAATGGTTACATATGTAATTTTTTTAAACGGTCTAAATTATTTTTTCTCAATAAATGAGCTATGTCTCCTTTACGTTGGAACCTTAGTTTTCAAAGCTTACAATTTGTTTCGTCCAAGATATATGCTGAAGCAGAAATATTATGTAATGCATACAGCAAACTACAATAGCTTGACTTTGGATCTCCCCCGCACGTGACGCAAGTAAATAAATTAAATTTTACGTAACAAAGTTCTTCAATAAGAACAATACTGTGTCAAGAGTATCTTTGCATTAAATGTAAAGATTAAAAAATGCCCTCATTCCTGTTTAATTGAAATATTAAGATCTGTTACAAAATGTTGTTGAAATTATCGAGTCAGTTTGTCCCCGCACTTGACGGTGGAATGGCCCATTATTAAAATATTTTCAAGAACACATATCTTTTTGTTGTCTTCTATTAGCAGGTTAGTTTTTCAACTCTTCATTACAGACAATATCATTAGAAGTAAAAAAGAGTGAAATTCGATGCATTTAGTTTGAAGGATACATATTAGCAACGTAAGCATTTTCAGTCACTTAAAAATGCATCATGAACTTTTTAATAACTATATTAATTTTAGCCGAATTATAAAAAAATTATCGTCCTTTTATGGCATGCTAGAAAATATTTTTGACGCTAATTTTCGATTTAACAAATTTCTTCTTCATGTAAAGAATTTTTAGGAGTAAGAAAAATGTTTGAGATTACTGCTTCAAGTGTGAAACTCAAAGCGTTTTGTTTCTGCGTTACAAAGAGGTTCCTCGTAACCCAGAAATTAGGGAAAGCAATATTTTCTTCTTATTTTCTACTAAAATAATATTGTTTAACTTTTTTTGTAAACTTTTCTTGATATTCGGGAGTATTTTCTAAAAACTGGATTTTAAAAGCGTTTTTTTAACTTTTTCTTTGCATTTTTTGCGGTCTAGTGATTAAACTAATTAAAAACTAGTATAGCTTTTGAAAGAAAGCAAACGAAATACTCTACACAAGTAACAAGGTAATAGCATTAAAATTTATATGGATTTTTTTTTGTTACACCCATAAGAAAAGTTAAGAAAGGAATCAGAAATTACATTTATGAATAAGAAACACCTATTGAATAAAATGTCTGCATTTAGGAATTAAAACAACCTATTCAATAATTTAACTGCATTTAAGAATTAAAGCAACCTATTGAGTAAAATTTCAATATTTTAGAATTAAAACAACCTATTGAATAAAATATCTGTATTAAAGAGTTAAAAAAAAACCAATTTAATAAAATATTTGTGCGTGTGCATCTATTTATTTCATTCAAATTAAAACTCTAGAGTCAAACTAAATCTCATCTGTGGTTAGAATTCTAAGTATACTAAGTAGTGTTTGACGCATTTAAACTCTTGTTTTCTTGATTTTTGATCCTTAATCAAGTAAATATAGTAAGTGCTAGTTTTGCTTGTTTTATAATGAAAACCTAGATTGACGACTGATTATCATATACTGCATTATTAAATGATTTATGGAAACTTAAAGCTAAGGTACTTATGTCTTTTGACGTGATTCTGGGAAATGTCAAGAAGAGATGTAATATTAATAGCTAAAGAAAAAAAAGTAATTTATTTTAATTCTGAATTCAAATTATGTTTTTCGCAATCACGATTTGCGACAGGACCCTACTCGTTGGTTACTACCCTACTCACTTGTTTCTAGAAACGGCTCCTGTCCCTCCTCTTGGGCAGTTACGTGTGTGCAGTTGTGTATGTGTAAGTGTAGACTTGTGTGTGTGCGTAAACCTATGGACGTCACCGACCAAAAGCGGCTACCGGGAGGAATACCACAACGCCAAGGACGGTCAAGTGAAAACAATTAGCAATCGTGATTGCTCAAAAATAAAACTATTAAACAAAGAAAAAAGAAAACGAGTGCCAAAAAATGAGCAATTTATGTCAACTTGCAATCGTTAATAGTGGTAATAGAACATGCTAAGTAAGACCTTAATACCTTAGAAGAGTTATATTTTATAGTTCCTTGGTGGTTGTGCTTCCGGATGAAAAAGCTGCAATGAGAATCATAGTACAGAGCAATCTCAAGTATACAATAACTTAATTGTATTTCAAAAGTTAGATAATTTATAATTTAATTATTTTATTGTTTTTCGTACGTACATTTTTGTTCGAAATTCAATATCTGAATACTTTTTCTTATATGTATTCAAAGTGAAAAGTGTCACTGTAAACCACGAACTTTATAACTCAGAATTACGCAAACTATCTGTACATAAAACGGAAGGAAACTTGGTGTTGAAATGATAAATGAACTGGCAGATATGTTTGTGGTAGCTACAAAGAAAGTAGTCATAAAAGCTTTGTTTTAAAGAAATGTCTCCGGATCTCTAAAGACGGAAGCACATTAAGTGTTTAGTTATCGGGGTGTAAAATGCAATTAGGGGAAATACTTTTTTGCTTTATAACGAATTGGGTAACTTTTGAATCACACCTGTAAAATTGCTCAAAATTGTTCAAAAAAAAAAAAAAAAAAAAAAAAATATATATATATATATATATATATATATATATATATATATATATATATATATATAAAATTAAAAAAAAAAACTATAAAAAAAAATAAAGTAAAATAAAATAAAAAAAAATAAAATAAATAAATAAACTAAACATAAAATCCTTTATAATTGCTTTCTGTCGAGTTAATCCAATGCATAAATTGCAACAAACATTTGCTCTCCTGATTATTTCGAATTAATTTAACTTCTCAAATTACTTCTCACGGCAAAACGTAATCAGCGTTACACAGCAGCAGCTAAATTGTTTCATTTTCCTCTGTTGGTAAAGAATCCCCCGAATAAAGTTCTATAACTACCTCAAACTTTTTAAGCATTAACTAGAACTCGTGCCACACAATTGTGATAAAATATTCTCTTTTCGATCGAAATCTTGGTGGAAAGAATTAAAGATTTCAGAGAAAATCTCGGAGAAACGCTTATATAATCATGAAACATAGTTAAATCTTGGATAAAGGGTTTGAAACATCCCCCGAAAAAAAAAAAGAAAAATGTCCCAGCGCTTTAAATATGAAAGTTTGCTTGGCGTGGAATGTGCATTGCTTTAAGTTAAAGCATATGAGATTTTCGAGCATTTGAAAAAGCACCCCTGCATAACTAAGGTTCTCAAGCAACGAATAATTGAATAAAACGAGCTGATGTGTGCATCACATGACTTCCTTTTACTCCAATTTAATGTCATTTTCTCATCATTGGCAGTTTTAATGTGATTCAATAGTTTACTCTCTAAATATCACCAACATTTGCCAGATTGAAACCAGATTAAAAAAAATAAATAAATAAAACATCACCAAGTTGGCGACAAAACTTGACGACCAAAAGACTGGCGATATATCGCCAAGTGTCCGCCAAATTAGAACACCACTTGAGTTTACATCGAAATTAACAATGATTCCCCCCCCAAAAGGGGCAAAAGACCCCTTTAGGAACATCCGAATGCCTTCAAAAGAGTAGGTGAACAACTAGACCCCACTAGGAGTCTAAGTATCAAATTTCAACTTGCTAGGACATTCCGTTCTTGAATTATGCGACATACATACACACATACGCACATACATACGTACATACAGACGTCACAAGAAAACTCGTAATTAACTCGGGGATCGTCAAAATGGATATTTTGTATGTCTATACGTTCCTAGGCATATATCCACGTGTGGTCGGGTTGAAAAATGAACTCAACATTCATTCGGAGGTGAGTAAAATGGAAATTAAAGCCGATTTTTGAGTGAAATTTTTTTCGCGAATACAATACTTCCTTTTTTGTAAAAGGAAGTAAAAAACACTTTAATTTTCTCTTGGCTTTCAGTTTTAAGACTTTATTTCACTTTATTTTCCTTAAATCCCCTACTTAAATTCTACGTCTATAAACATTCATGCTTCTCAAACGAAAATGGCGAATACTTCCGAAGCATAAAGTTTAATGAGCATTTGCTTTTAACTGCTGTCGTCTCGAATTCATGTTGCTTCCCTAACTACTTGTAATGGCAAAACGTAATCAGCACTACAAAGCAGTTTACATCGTTGCATAACTCTTTGGCGCTCAAACAACCTTTGATTAAATTTCGATAATATTATTTTGAAAATTCCTACCAACAAAGAACTAACTGCTGAAACTTTTGCAAGAAAATCTCAGGAGCAGTACTTTCATTATTCTAATGAAATAGCAAACGAAAGTAAATACATTTGGGGTTATAGAAACATTTTGAAGTTAATTTCATAATTATACATATTTCTTGGAAATTATCATCATTAATTCTAATTACTAAGTTCGAGCTTTTAGTAAGCGAGAGCAAAAGTTACGCAAATGTTATTGGGAATCTACAAATGGTTCGTTCCTCAATTATTCTGATCGTTGCAAGAACAGCAATTAACAATGTTTTAATTGTTTTCTCTTGTTCTTTAGCAAAGGAAAAAATTATATACTTTTGAAAATATTTATTTATTTACTTCATATATTTTTTGGGATCTGAAAATTATTTAAAATAAATAAATTAATATTCACAAATAGAGGAAGGACTCCACAATATCATAGAAAGTTATTATACAACAAAAAACAATTACAATAGAAAATAACTAAACAACATTTCATACAAAGAGGAGATAATAACACTTCTTTGAGTTCAATCCTCTGGGATAGATGAAGAAATAAAATAATAGTTTGAAAAACTAAAAAAACACACTTTCGTAGCAAAATGAACTAAAAAGTGAAAAATAATCTTTGGATGATAGTAGTTGAGTAATCACTTAATTTTAAAGTAATACAAAAAAGCGTGGGGGGCTTCTTATCAGTTCTCTAGAATTTCTTTCATTTGTTGTCCATGCAAAAATGTAAATAGACAGCACCCCACGCTTTTTTGTATTACATTAAAATTAAGTGATTGGTCAACTACTATCATCCAAAGATTATTTTTCACTTTTTAGTTCATTTTGCTACGAAAGTGTGTTTTTTTTTAGGGTCATTCCATGTCAAGTGATCCAAAATTTGCGAAATTTTTTCCCTCACCCTTTTGTATTTCTTTGAAATTTGGCTCATCGATTGTACTCTTCAAGGTAATCAAAAGTCCAAATTTTTAGATTTTTATCTCTATTATTCTTTTATTTATGACACTTTGATTTTTCGAAAAACCCTCTTTTTTTCATGGATGCTTGAACATAAAATGGACGATAACTCATTACCAAAAATAGATAGAAAGATTTGGTAAAAAGCATTTTAAAGTACATTAGTTGCTGTTTAATGGGATATGCTGCTTATTTACTTTCAGAAAAATTTTAATTTTTAAAAAATGAAATTTAAATTTTAAATTTAATTTTCTCAAAAAAGGTATAATGAATTTTTTTTTAAAAATTCTCAAAAATGTGTGTGTATTTTATCTTTATTTGTACAAAGTTTTAAGTTGGGATCTCAATGGGATCATATTTTTATGAATTTTTGAATAAAATTTGACTTATGAAATAATGACATTTTTCAGATTCTAAATAGTTAAATATGCGGTTCTCTTACTGGGGATGATCTAGTAATTATTAATTGATCATGACTATGGTTGAAATGAGCTGACATGAATTTGTAGATTGGTAAACGCCCCCCCCCCCCCCACCACTTTTAATCTTTTTTTTTTCAAAAATTTTCAAAATGTTAAAAATAATAAATAAATAAAACAAAATGAATAGTAAACTTATTAAAAGTTGGTAAATGTTCTTCTTCAAAGCAAGAAAAAGCCCCCCCCCCCCGCACCACCACTTTTATTTATTTGTTTTTTTCAAAACTACTTTCAAAATGTAAAAAATAAATAAATGAATAAATACCCACCCACACATACGATTAACACTATACTAGTATCACGCCTCACCTGATGTTTTTTTTTTCTTTTTTTTCAGACAGAGTGTATCTTTTTCAATCCGAACTTCACAAAGTGTATTTGATTAATTCACTATCTGATAAGGAAAGTTATGATTCATTTCATCCCCTACCCCTACACCAACTTTCAATTTTGGGGGGAGGAAAGAAATAGTTTGCCCGAAGATCATAGCAAAATATTAGTGTTTCCCCCGTGTTGTTTCATTCTTTTCACACTAAACTAAAAATAAATCTAAGTATCAGATCATATATCTATCCGCATAAAACCAATTGTCTTTCTACAACATTTGAAGGGCAGCTGCTTTTTCTTTTATTTAATGCTAGTTTTATTTTTAATTTCAGTTGTAAGGGAGAGCAATGCAGCGTGATCTGTTTATACATATATTAAAAGCAGTTATAGATCAAACAAATTTTGTTAGTTTGAGCATAACCTTCCATGTTGTTAAGCTTCATTCCAGATTGCCCCCCCCCCCTCCCCCTACCGTCCCACTTTCCGAAAGAAAAAAAAAGCTGCAAATGAGTGGTTCTATTTGTTTGTTGAAGTTTTTCTGACTTTTAGTTTTTATAACTCTCCCCCCACCCCCATTTATAAGCCTTTAGTCGCTATTGATGTTTAGCAGCGTGCGTCCCAGTTTATTATGATTATAACTCTTATGTGCCAGCTTTTTTTTTGTTTTTGTTTTGTTTTGAAAAAAAAAATTATTATATATATATATATATATATATATATATATATATATATATATATATATATATATATATATATATATATATATATATATATATATATATATATATATATATATATATATATATATATATAGCGGAGGGGGGGGGTACTAATCTACAAATTCATTTTAGCTCATTTCAAGCATATTCATGATCAATTACTACTTACTAGACCATCATCCCCAGTAAGATAACCCCATAGTTAACTAGTTAAAATCTGAAAAATGTCAGTATTTCATAAGTCAAATTTATTTAAAAATTCATAAAAATATGATCCCATTGAGATCCCAACTTGAAACTTTGCACAAATGAAGATAAAATACATACAAATTTTTGAGAATTTTTTCAAAAAAATTCATTATACCTTTTCCGAGAAATTTGAATTTAAAATTTAAATTTCATTTTTTTAAAAATAATTTTTTTTTGAAATTAGTCATGTTGCATGTCCCATTAAACAGCTACTAATGTACTTTAAAATGCTTTTTACCAAATCGTTCTATCTATATTTGATGCTGAGTTATCGTCCATTTTATGTTCCAGCGTCCATGAAAAAAAGAGGGTTTTTCGAAAAATCAAAGTGTCATAAATAAAAAAATAATAGAGATAAATATCTAAAAACTTGGGCTTTTGATTACCTCAAAGGGTACAATTGATGAGCCAAATTTCAAAGAAATACGAAAAGGTGAGGGAAAAAACTTTGGATCACTTGACATGGAATGACCCTTTAGTTTTTCAAACTATTATTTTATTTTTCTGTTTTTTAGACTAGTGTTAGTTCTAGTTAGTTTAGTTAAAGAATTATTAGGCAAAATTGCAATTACTTCTTTTCGTAAAAGTCTTGGGACTTAATTGGCGAAATTATTTATAAAACGAGTGCGAGGTAATATCTTAAAGTTAAGACGAGGGCACCCCGATGGGAAGTTACTGTGAGTCATCGATGTATGTTTGCGGAAATCATATTTGTATTACTTTGAAAATATGAGATGCATTTGAATAAAAGTTTTGTTCAACAATGCTCTGATCAGCAATGAATTTCCAATTGAAGGCTCACCTAAGTTTTGGCATGAAATTAGTTAAAAACAATTATATTTCATGTTCTAATTACCTTGGAACATTGGAACAAATTTTGTCTGATGCAGAAAAATGAAAGGTTTTTGTAGATATTTTTAAATAATTTTTGCGAGCATTTTTTAATGTATTTTTTTTAATTTTTCCTTTTTCACATTGTTGGATTTATGCCAAAATATTGATGAAAATTGGAGGAAAGTAACAATTAAAAGAGTAAATTAATTAATTTGATTATAGAATATTGAATTGTCATCGGGTCTGAGGTCGCGTGCCAAATTTCAAAAGTATCCGATCGCAGGAAGTGGGTGAAATTTGAGCTGCAAGATTCCATTACAAGATACATACATACATACATACATATATACATACATACAGGTGAAGCTAATAAAAGCGTGTTAAAAAAAAAGACGCTTATATAATACAGTGCCGGCAAAAAAAAAAAAAAAAAAAAAAAAAAAAATCTTTACATTTGGTTAGCTATTAAAAAATTTACATGAAAACTTCTTGCCATGATTTTACTTGGCATGCTCCCTAGTGATTTGGCCGAATACCGAGCAATCGGTTAGATTGTGGCCAAAAATTCGGTATTTGGCCAATTGAGAAGGGAGCATGCCAAGTAAAATCATGACAAGAAAAAATTATGCAAAGTTTTTAATTGCCAACCAAATGTAAAGATCTTTTTTTTTACCGGCACTGTACAAACTATGTAGAATTTAATTTTATATTTTCGGGAAAGTATCTCTTATACACACTGAAATGTAAGCATTTCTTACAAAAATACGATTTTTTTTGAAGGTTTTAGGCTTATAACACGGAGTTTTCCATTAAACGTTACTAAACTTTCAGAATATTTGACAGCATACAAGAGAAACATAATAATGAAATTTGCAATTCAAATATCGAAAATTTGATAAAATAGGAATGTTTAAAGCAAATTATTCTTCACTGCGCATGCGCGAAAGATAGCATTTATAACCTTCATAATCCAAAGCCCAGATAGATCCTACACCACGTGACGAAATTTCAGCTCGATATCTTAAAAATTCAAGAAGTTATCAGCGATATAATGAGCCGAATTTCAATAATTCTTTGATAGGCGACGACTCGTGAGATATCGTTCGCAAATAATATGTTTTTATCATAAATCACACTAAATGAAGGCAGGTAAGTGTTCCCATTTTGCGAACGACCCCTTACGATTCGTCGCCTATCCAAGAAGTATTCAAATTCGCTGATAACTTTTTGGATTTTTAATATATCGAGCTGGAATTTTATCACGAAGTGTAGGATCTATCTGGGCTTTGGATTACGAAGAGATTAAATTGATATCTTTCGCGCACGCAAAGTGAAGTTTCAACTGCTTTAAACGTTCATATTTCAACAAATTTTCAATAATTTAATTTCAAATTTTATTATTATGTTTCTCTTGTATTCTGTCAAATATTCTGAGAGTTTAGTAGCAGTTGACGGAAAACGCTGTGTGTTATGAGCCGAAAATCTTAAAATAAAGTTTTGAAAGAAATGCTCACATCTCCGTGGGTATAAGAGATACTTTCACAAAAATATG
The DNA here is from genome assembly GCF_026930045.1 of Uloborus diversus. NCBI lineage: Eukaryota > Metazoa > Arthropoda > Arachnida > Araneae > Uloboridae > Uloborus > Uloborus diversus. Next base: position 172,313,186 of record NC_072734.1, read on the forward strand.
AAAATGAATTCTACATAGTTTGTACAGAATATTATGTATTTGGCCAAACAACAAGGGAGCATGCTAAATAAAATCATGACAAGAAGTTTGCATGTAAAGTTTTTAATTGTAAACTAAATGTAAAGATTTTTTTGCCCGCACTGTAGAGAAACCTAAGTTAACAAATAATATACAGTACGTAGAAGAATTAAAAGAAAAAAAAAAACAGTATGACCAAATACGCTTTTTTTTTTCTAACAGAAGACGCGATATTCTTTGGCGTGTTTACAAAGGAAATGGAATGAACTGGTGTAATACTGTCTGTTTTCGTTAGATGAGGCTTTCCGCCAATTTTCGCATGCGTCAGGTCTGCTCGGATTTTATCAAAATAGGAAGGGAAACCCGGAAGTAAAAGGTGCAAAATGACGTGTTCAGCAGTTTTCCCAAAGCAGCGTCCAAAAAGACAGAGACAGCAAGTGCGGCAAGTGCCCATTCTCAACCTATCAACCCTTTTTAAAATGGAATCTATCCTGAGAGGTAGTCTTTTAGCTTTCGAGAACAGACAGTATCGGTCAAGAAATTTGTAAGCTCAGAAACGAACTGAAATCGAGGAATGATCAAAATTCTCGTTTGGCGTGTTAAATACACCATCTTCCATTTGTTCGTGAAAAGGCTCTTTAGGTACGACAAGAAAATAATACCTACTTGATCATGTTCATGTGGAATTCTACAGGTGAAACGATGACTCTATGAGCCAATATTAAATGTTGTTCAGTAGTTCGAAATTAGAACAAGTGTGGAGATTTGTGGTTGCCATACGTCTTAGTAATGGTCGCGAACTCTGCCGTAGTCGTAATCAATCACTGACACTTGGCAGCATAAGGCTTCAAAGCATTGTTAATAAACAAGGCATTGATATAGATTCGGATATCGTGTTCTGGGAAGCTGCATGTTTTGAGTGATCCACCAATAAATACATAATAATTGAAAAAGAAAAAAAAAAAAATCAAAATTAATTAGAATTCTGAAATTTTGAATTCAAATTATGTTTTTCGCAACCACGGGTTTTCGAGAAGTCCCTACTCATTGGGGGCTATTGTTTCTAGAAACAGCTCCTGTCCCCCCAAGCCTACCCCTCCTCCTGGGCGGTTACGTGTGCATAGTTGTGTGTGTGTGTGTGTGTGTGCAGACGTGTGTGTATACACATACACGTCTACACAGGCACGCGTGCGTGCATGTGTAGGCTTGTGTGTGTGCGTAGACCTGTGTGTATGCACGTAAGCGTGTGTGTATGTGTGTAAAGGCTTGTGTGTATGAGCGTGTGTGTGTTACGTGCACGTAGGCGTGTGTGTGTATGAGAGCACGTGTGTGTAGGACATGGACGCCATCGACCAGGAGAAACAGATTCCAGGAGGCAGTGCTCGGAGCCGCGACTGCAGAGGACGGAGGGCAGTAGTGCTGGTGTCCCTGGTCCAAGCTGAAAAAGGAACCACAACATCAAGGACGGTCAAATGAAAGCAATAAGCAATCGTGATTGCTCAAAAAGAGAGAAAGCGAAAATTTTAGGTTTTTACTACGCTGTTCGCCTCTGGGCTCAAAAATATCTTTCTTCTTTCACTTCTTTTGAACTAAGTGACAAGGAAATGCTATTTATGTTTCATCATGAAGATGATAGATGCATTAATATTTAAAACTAGAAAATCTACCGTCAAGATATGACGGGTGAATATTACTTCTACATTTGAAAGAAGCCATATCCTGTTTGGTGATATTTTGATAGTTGAAATTATAACCCTAACTCCAGTGGACGAACTCTAATTTCCAGTATGTAGTGTTCATAGTCGACCGCTTTTTCGTTTCTTCATTCCCCTGAAATGACACAGTCTTACCAGTAAAACAGTTAAGTTACCGGATCGAGTTCAGCCTTGTCACAATAAAGCCTTTCCCTGCATGTTAAACATTATCAAAACATATTATTAAATCATCATGCCGTGGTGCGAGTTTCATTGTTGAAACACCCGGGTTACTCGATCATCGGTTAATATTTATATGAGGATGAGTAGTGAAATTATTGAATAGTACACTTACCTAATCATTTACCTATTTTGCTACTCATTTATTTGCTATCTATTGATATTTGTAGTAAGATACTTTGAAATTAGCCTTCCGTTTAGATCACTAACCGCCCAAATTTGGCACATAGGTACTTTGATGCTTGAATTTCCGTAAGACTATGCTGCCGTGTGCAGGTAAAGGGCAGTAACTGCAAATTTTTCATTTTTCATTTTTTTGCATTTTTGTCATCTATTGTACGTTATCTTTAATGTACAAGCTCGCTTTTTTTGTTTCTGCTGAAAAAAAGGCGCGAAAAAGATGTCCAATTCCAACGTTTCCCTATTGTTAGCATTGAATCGAAAACGCGTTTCTTCAAATATTTCGAAAATCATTTCAGCAGATACAGCCGTTTACCTGCACATGACAGTATGGATGATGGGCTTTACGTCTCTGGGCTTAAAAATATTTTTCTTTTTACACTAGTTTTTAATTTAGTGATAAGGAAATGCAATTTTGGTTTCATTATGAAAATGATAGATGCATTAATATCTAAAATGAGTAGTGAAATTATTGAACAGTACAGTTATAGTTTATTTACTGTACAGTTTACTTACCGTTAATTACACTTGTTTTGCTACGAATTTATTTGCTTACTATTGACATAAGTTGTATAACACTATGAAATTAGCCTTCAGTGTAGATCACTAACCACCCAAATTTGACACTTAGGTCCTTCGATGCTCAGGAATTCGCATAGAACCATAGAGGTCAACCCTCCCCCCCCCCTCGCAAGAGGTATTTCTCTAGCAAATTCGTGGAACGGAATGTTTACGCCTATTACAGTGAAACCTGTGTAAGTTGATCACCTGCGGTGCACTACTCTAGTGGTCAACTTAAACAGGTGGTCAACTTACAAAGGTTGATTTATATGATAAGGACTAATTCTGTGCCTGAAAAAAGCGGTCAACTAGATAAGTGGTTAACTTACAAGAGTGGTCAACTTCACAGGTTTCACTGCAACAACAATGACCAAAAATTTTTTTATTTAAAAAAATCCAAAGAGGACTTAATCAAAACTTTGATTCATAAAATTTGCTTTTTCTATGCATTGACGGGAAATTTTCAACGATATTTTTTCTTTTATTTAAGCCAGATTGTTAAACATGCATCACTTGAAAGGCCTTTTTTTTGAGGTAGACCGTGCAACGGCTGGCAAAGCAGCTATCCAAAGATAAAATTGGTCAAAACCGTGTTACTTTTGAATATGCAACTCTAGATATGTCAAGAAATAGAAAACTTCCATATTCAGGAGGCATTTGACTCTGGAAACGTTCATCTGAATGCACTGGGAAAGGATAAGAGGAAATGTATGTGTCGGGAAAATATTTTCGTCTTTTTCCGCTTTCCGTTTTGAATGTCGAAACAGTTTATCCAATTCCCTCTTGCTTTTCTTGTTGCATAGGACTGTTGAAGCTTAAACTGCCAGTCCCGGGGGAACGTTTCAACCACTATAAATGCTTTCTGAAGACCTGGGATTTTGGACTGTTTTTTGTTGTTTTTGGCGAAAGGGTAGGAAAACATTGAATTGTAGGAGGAATATTCTATTTCGATGATTCAAAAAGAAGAACTGTATTTGAAAAAAAAAAAAAAAGAAATACGGGAATAAAACTTAACTTAATGGAGATGTTTCCTTCAGTCAAAAGTACTACTTTTAGTTACTGATATTGGTTAAAAAAAAAAAAAATTGAATTTTATCATCTTGAATTCAAATTATGTTTTTCGCAATCACGAGTGTGTGTGTGTGTATATGTAAGCGTGTGTGTTTGTGTGTGGAGGGTATGTGTGTGTGTGTAGGCATGTGTGTTTGTGTCTGTGTGCACGCATGAGTGTGTGGGTAGTTGTGTGTATGTGTGTGTGGGGGTATGTGTATGTGTGTGTAGGCATATGTGTTTGTGTGTGTAGGCATATGTGTTTGTGTCTGCGTGCAGGCATGAGTGTGTGGGTAGTTGTGTGTATGTATGTGAGTGTGGGTGTGTGTTTGTGTGTGTATGTGTTTGTGTATGTGTGTAGGTGTATATATGTATATGTGTGTAGGTGCGTGTATGTATGCGTGTAAGTGTAGGATATTGACGAAACCTGGAGACGGTTTTCGCTATAAGAGCAGCATCGTGAGGACCCGGTCGACGGTGATGCTGTGGAGGGTGGCGGTGGGAAAATGATAGGACATCAAAAACAGTCAAATGAAAGCAATAAGCAATCGTGATTGCTCAAAAAAAAAAAAAAAAATAATTTGAATTTTGACATCTTGAATTCAAATTATGTTTTTCGCAATCACGAGTGTGTGTATGTAGGCGTGTGTGTTTGTGTGTGGGCGTATGTGTGTTTATGTGTAGGGATATGTGTATGTGTGTGTAGGCATGTGTGTTTGTCTGTGTGCTGACATAAGTGTGTGGGTAGTTGTGTATCTGAATGTGTGTATGTGTGTGTGGGGGGTATGTGTATGTGTGTGTAGGCATATGTGTTTGTGTCAGTGTGCAGGCATGAATGTGTGGGTAGTTGTGTGTATGTGTGTGTATGTGTGTGTGCGTGGGCGTGTGTGTGTGGTTGTGTATGTATGCGCGTGTGTGTAGGACATGGATGCAACCTGGAGACGGCTTTCGCTATAGCAGCAGCATCGTGAGGAGCCGGTCGACGGTGACAGGGTGCGGAGGGTGGCGGTGGGAAAATAAAAAGATAGGACATCAAAACAGTCAAATGAGAACAATAAGCAATCGTGATTGTTAAAAAAAAACATGGACCAAGAAAAAAACTTTTATATTATCCCAGCATTTAATTTTTAATTAGTTTTTAAAGTGTTTAATTTTTTGACAAAAATGTTTTATTGTGTGACGTCACAAGTGATGAAAGCCATCTTTAATTGGAGCGCGTGGTTGTCTTTTCTGGCAAAATATCGCCTTTTAATGATTTTTCTCACCGCGAGTAATTTATTAGCGGAACGAGAATTTCTAGTTAAATAAAATATTCATTTAGTGAAATTTGGCAGTGTCCTAAAACTTTTTTCTGGAAACCCTAGCGATTTGATCACTTCTGGTCAGTAACGAAAATAAAAACACGGCTGAATGTCGTTTTAGATTATTTTTTTAAGAGGTAAAATAAGTGAAAATTAAGAAAAAAAAATCTTACCCCATACTTTGGAACATGATCTTTCAAAAAAAAAAAAAAAAAATGTTTTCGACAAATGGGAAACAATCCGATTTCGTCGAAATAACGAAATAAGTTCAGCCTCTATTTGAACCATGAAAATTTGTGAAATTACGGGAAAACTTTTGAAAAAATAAGGACTACATTTAATTGCTCAATTTAATGGCCAGTGCGTAACTTTAAAGCAAGGGTTTTCAACTTGACAACAATATGATAGAAAAAACTTAAATTTGTAAGTAAAAATTGTACAAGGCTTTATTCGATGTTCAAAACTCGGTGTTATTTTCCGGCAGCGAACAAATGACAGTTGTCAGTCATTTAAAAAAACGAGTCCATTCTTTACAATATGTAGAGAAGGAAAAAATAGCGCGTGCGAGTTTAGCGACATTTTGGTACGTAGTTTTTTCTTTTTTTTTTAAAACAAGTTTAGTGAAAAGAGGAAATAATTCTATGAGGAGAAAAAAGTGACAACATTGTAGCGCACCATTCTAAATTTACCGTATGCAACATTTATTACATAATTTATTTCAATTAAAATTGCTGTAAATATCTTGAGTGCAAAAATTTGATTCCTAATTTTTTGTTCGCTGATTGAAGTTTGTTGATGTTTCTTTTTATTATTAACTAGTGGTACCCACACGGTTTTGCCCGTAGTAGAAAATTAAAAGGTCATTTGGTTCGCCTGTATATTTACAAATAATGGATGATGAATTTCTCGCCAATTTGCTATGTTAAATGGCTCGCCCATGCTACGGTTCCACGTTATGATAATTCGGTAATTTACTTTTTCCACGTTGTGATAATTTGCTCGGTAAAATGTTCTTAAAATTGGAATAGAAAAAGAACAAAATCGAATTTTCGAAAAATCGCTTCGAGGTGCACACCCCCATGCTACAAACTAACTTTGTGCCAAATTTCATGAAAATCGGTCGAACGGTCTTGGCGCTATGCGCGTCACAGAGATCCTGACAGACAGACAGAGAGATCCGGACTGAGAGACTTTCAGCTTTATTATTAGTAAAGATGAATGAGGGAAAAAAATATATACCTTTACTTCAAACTTTCTAACGTCCGCGTTCAGGCGGATAATTGCAGAAAAACTTTTCGCCGGTCATTATTAGAACACATCTGGATTCTTCTCTATTAAAGAGAAAGAAGATATCTTTGCTCTCAGCCTGATTCATTTCAGTTATATTTATGAATGCATCATAATTCTTTTCCGTCTGGGGAACACGTTCCGCTTATCAAAGACGAAAGAAAGACCAAACATATCTACACATTTTGGTGTTCATCCAGAATAATCAGTAATAGCTTACAGTATTTCATCCGAAACTAATATGCCCCAGTTGGCATTCTACTGTTCCGATAGAAAGAAAACAAAAGAAAATTCTTTTCAGAATAAGATAATTGTTTCAGCATATGAGATAAGTTAGAAGTGATACATTTAGAATCTAATTACCGCAAGAAAGTGACGTTTTCCCAAATTCTATTTCTCAGTACAGGTAGTTTTAGTATGCCGAGAGCAAAAGGTGTAAGAGCCCCTTCTTTTGTTCTTGATTTAACGTTGCCTACATATATATATATATATATATATATATATATATATATATATATATATATATATATATATATATATATATAAAGAAAAAAAGAAAATAAGGTCATTTACACAGTCCAGTCACATTAATGTGACCATCTGTCAAAAGCCAGAATAACCACCTTTCGCAGAGCGGACTCTGCGAGACGTGCAGGAAGAGAGTCACTTAGGTCCCTGAAGGTGTTCTCTGGGATGTTGAGCCATGCCGACTCTAATGCCGTGGCCAGCGGCGCTAGATTACGCGGTTGAGGATCCATGGCGCGAACAACTCGATCGAGATAGTCCCACAGATGCTCGATTGGGTTTATGTCAGGTGAGTTTGCTGGCCAGGGGAGGACGGTAAACTCATCCTGGTGCTCTTCGTACCACGCACGTACACTGGCAGCTGTATGGCACCTCGTATTGTCCTGCTGGAAGATGCCATCATCCTGAGGAAAAACAATGCGCATGTAGGGGTGGACATGGTCCGCAAGGACAGATGCGTACTTGTATTGATCCATCGTTCCTTCTACAATGATCAGTGAACCCAGAGAATGCCAGGAAAACATTCCCTAGACCATAATGCTTCCGCCTCCAGCTTGGACCGTTCCGGCAATGGTTGCAGGGTGGTTCCTTTCAGAGGTTTCACGCCTTATACGCCAACGTCCATCTGTCCGATGGAGCATAAAACGCGATATATCTGAAAAAGCTACCTGTTGCCACTCAGCGAACTTCCAGCTGCTGTACTGGCGTGCAAATTCTAGCTTTCGTCGTTGATGAACAGCAGTCAGCATAGGTGCACGAACCAGGCGTCTGCTTCGGAGGCCCAGACGCAGCAATGTTCGCTGAATAGTAGTTTGAGAGACACTTTCGGTAGCCCCTTGGTTCATTTTGGTGGTCAGTTGCTCAACGGTAGCCCGTCTATCTGCCCGAACGCATCTCCGCAACCGTCGTTCGCCTCTGTCATCTATGGCCCGTGGTGCACCACATTTGCCACGTCGCTAATTTTGGACAGTCCCATTTTGCCATGCACGGTACACTTTTACCACGGCGGCACGCGAACAGTTCACAAACTCAGCCGTTTCGGAAATGCTTCCACCCTTGGCCCGAAAGCCAATGATCATGCCCTTTTGAACGTCGGATAAATCGCTTCGTTTCTGCATTACGCTAACGATTGAAATGTTTTCCGAAGCCCTCACACACCCTTTATATACGCTCAACTGCACTGCGCTGCCACCTGCCTTTTGTGATTGGTTATTTAACTCTGACGTGGAAAGTACGTGGTGGTCACATTAATGTGACTGGAATGTGTATTAACACCTGCAATAAAATATCGTTACAAAAAATTTCAAGGGACCTCAAATTTTGTTCGTTCTAATGTAAATTTCGTTATAATAGGAGTCAGGTGATGTATTGGAAATTAAATCGGAGCTGAAAGTGCATTCCGTTGAGAGGATATTTCGTTGTATTGGTATTAGCTGGAACGTGATTTTGTTGTATGATAAGTTTATTGAATGAGACTAGAGAAAACAATAACTGCCATTGATAATTTCAACTCGAAAACAATAATTTGCAAACTCACGTAAAAAAGCACCAGAAAAATGTGGGTGCAAGTACAACAAATAAAGAGTAAGAAACAATGTGGGCAAATAATACGAGTGCCTTCTCCAAATATTTCGCAAAATATTTTCAAATATTTCAAAACAGGATAAAACACCAAAAAAAAAAAAAAAATGGTGGAGATATTTGAAGATTTTCTGTGTTTGCTAATGGTGACTGGAGCAAGTTAAATATGCCGTGGTCACAAAGTCCTCCAAGTTCCAATACCAATATCCCGATTTAACAGCAATCTAAAAGGGGAATTTTGATATATTTACTTTGTATATTATCAAACTAGATTGGCACCACGACTTAAAGCCAAGAGCTCTATCTCAGGTTCCCTCTCTTGATCCGCCTTTATTATACGTTCATATGGATATATTTTCAGAAGATAAAAAAGATAGTTTTGAAAGTCACCTCCCTTTCTCATAACCCCAGAATCATTGACTTTAATCATGATCCAGCATTTACCAGCTATTTACTTTCATTATTGAAATTGCAGTAAGTTCAAGTTCCGATGTAAGAAAAAAAAAGGTTGCATAAGTGAGTTTTGTATAATAGGATAAACAAATACATTGTACAATATTTTTCAGCAATTTAATTTGCAATATTTCGTTTTCAACTTTTCATATTTTTTTTTTCACAGCTAAATTTTGGCTATAATAAAGCCAATTTTTATAGGGCCAACCATCCTTTTAGGAATTGGAACTGCACTAGTTTCAAGTTGAATGTTAAACTAGAATTCCTCTTGAGCTAGTTTAATTAAAGTACTTCAAAATCTGACTGAATAAATCTGTGTCATGTTCATCTGCTCTTTGCAGTTCCGCTGACGACTAAAATAGTGTTATCTTAACGTCAAAACTGGTCGTTTGTTCTTGACATGTCTCACAGCTAAATGCATATGAACGGAATGAATCAATGCTTCCATAACGATTTTTAGCTAGATTTATCCGAACTCAATGAGTTTGTATTTACTGTGGACCCACATTTTGTCTAAATTACTTTATTCACAACTGCTCTATCATTTTTAATGTCCTTTATTACTCTTCTGGTTTTGCTCATTTTAATCACTCTGGATGCTTTTGATTATGATCACTCTGGATGCTTATGATTATGATCACTCTGGATGCTTATGATTATGATCACTCTGGATGCTTATGATTATGATCACTATGGAAGCTTTGAAGGATGCTTCATACTTCATACTATGTTGTTTCTTTTCAGCCTCACTTCTCAAAACCCCCTCGTTTTACGCGTTTTTATTTATGTGGTTTAAGATTTGACACATTAATTTAATTTTACGCGGATGAGTTTCGGTTTTCCGTGGATTCAGCAATGCAAACAGATGAAATTTTCCTCTCTTTGAAAATCCAAACTCCTACAGATTGCAGATTACACGCAATAAACTGCATTTTGTCGTGCCGAACTTGGGCCCGTAGAGACATTTAATGCGATTGGTTCCAGAGCTCTTTCCAGAAGTAAAGTTATTAAACTCACACAGTTCAGAACTCACTGGAAGAAGAGCTTTTAGGAAAAGCCAAACCAAAGGAGGCCAAAACCAACGAGGATACCGTTTTCGGTGACACACAACCAAAAACGTTCGCATTGAAAATTTTGTGCCATTCGTAGACAATAGAAATGATCTTTCTGATATGTTAGTGAAGAAAGATTCCATAACGGAAACGACGCAAGTGATCATGGATGTGTTAATGCTTTGCGAAGAAATACAGAGAAAAATTCTTTACGATTGCCAAAAGGCTTTCATAGCCAGCTCTCTTTATAAACAGAACACGAAATTAGTTTGTTTTCTTTATACATGTGTTGCATAAAAATCGATATAAGTACACATTAAAAACTTATTATACAATTAGTCATCTCTAGAATGAAGTATTTTTCTTTTTTTATCTACAGAACCTATAACCCCCATTTTAACACTACTATTAGGTTTCAATTTATGCGGTTTCGATTTACGCGGCATTTCCGTGAAACGTAACCCCCGCGTAAAACGAGGGTCTACTATGAAATCTGACCTCGTTATACCGTCACCCAAAATAAAGGTTCACCCAGGGGCGTTCATAAAAACTTTGGGGCCCGTCACAAATGACTTTTACGGGGCCCTACCCCTACGTCCCTGCAAATATTTCACACCTCATTTTAAAAATCTTTAGCTCGCTTCAGGCTCGGGCTCGGACCAACAGGTATCCCTTCGCCCCCTGCCCCTGTGCACGCCCCTGGGCCCATACGCATATAAAACCGCTTTTCTAAAGTTCTGGTTTATTGAGTAGGAATTCTATGTCACTGATTTTCGGATTCTGGTATGAAATCAGATACCGGATATATCGTTGCCTCAGAGCAGCAGTAGGATAGCTTAGTGTTATTTCTGGGATTAGATGTCTTACTGTTGCTCAAAGGCTACGATATACTGTTGCAGTGAACTCCTGCTATCAGATATAAGAGTAGCAATTCAAACCATTAGCTCTCTAGAATCCCAATATATAGTAGCCAATTCACTGATCAAGTAACGCTCTGTGACGTCATCAACAATGAAACTGGCGCCATAGCATGATAATTTGATAATTGTTTTTGGCAATGTTTGACATGTATTGGAAAATGCTTTCTTTTGAGAAGGCTAAACTGGATCTGGTAACTTAACTGTTTTACTGGTAAGACTGCAATTTTAGGAGAATGAAGAAACGAAGATGTGATCAAAAATCAAGGCTATTTACTAGGGTTTAGAGTTAATCCACTGGAGTTAGGGTTAAAATTTCCACTATCAAATATCACCCAACTGGTAATTGCTTCGCTCAAATGTAAAAGCAGTTTTCACCCGTCCTACCTTTCTATTTTCTAGTATAACATAACAACAGAAATCCTCCAGTGCCGAGAACATTTAATTATTTTTACTGTAAAAAAACTCGAGTTCCATCAAGCCCTAATGATACTGTCCCGAGCATTCTATAGTTTCTGAATTCTTTGTTGGCAACACTGAGACTCCTCCAAAAAGGGCGCTGCTGTATTGGCTCGTTGTAATTCGAATGTTGGTCTGCCGGCGATGTTGATTTGCGAAATGTGCCGTTCTTATACACAATTTGTTTTGTACATATGTTCTAGTTAAAAATTAAAATTCTAACAAGTTTTAAGATGTCGAACTGTTGTTTTTTCGTATTGAACAGAAACTTGCTCTTAGAAATAACTAAGCTATTTCGTTGATGAATTGAACATATGTGGTGCCTCAACCAAGTTCCTTTAGATTGTCAAAAACGTTGAAAACTCGAACTATTTGGATTATCGATCATTTGGACACGCCCACTATTTTTACTATCGAAAATTGGATTATTGGACAATTTGAACTCTTGGACAATCTTCACCATTGTGCAATTGGATACCTAAACGACTTTGGATATTTGACCTTCTCAGAAAGGGGTAAGTAAAAATACCCAGTTTTACGTTATTGATACTTGAACTTGTTTTTTGCCATTCATTGTGGACTTAAAAGCATTGAAAGCGATACGAACACCATATTGTGCACTAGCTACTCGCATTTGTAATAAAATAGAAGAAAAATTTAATAATACAAGCGCAACTATTGCGGACTTTGAGGATTTAAAAATTCAGTTAGACGAAAAAACTTCTTTTGAAATATTTAAACGAACAGATTTTGCCTTTAACAGATGGATCAAGATATTTAGAGTGAAATTTTCGGATGTACAGAATACAGTGATCAAATGCGTACATTAAAATTTGAAATGGATGGAAAAATTTTAAAATTCAATAATGATAGCACATCTGGTAGTCAAAATGTTTCGGGGTTTGAAAGTTCAAATTTAATAAACTCTGTGCACTTGCCTGAACTTCACATAGATAAATATTACGGCAAAAGAGATAAATATTGAAACTTTTTAGTCAGTTTGAAAATGCAGTTCACAAAAGCCCTTCGTTAACAAATGTTGACCGATTTTCGAATCAAAAGTCGCTACTGCAAATGCAGTAAGCGGGTTTGCGCTAACAGCGGAAAACTCTAAGGATTGCGATCGAAATTTCTCGATCTCGTTTCGGAAGGCATTCAGATTTAGTCCAAGCTCACTTGAACAGTTTGTTAAATATTCAATGTGTAAAAAAATTCTAGGGATTTATATGCATTACGTGCTCTTTATGATAAATGTAGTGTTGAAATTAGAAGTCTGGAATCTCTTAATGTTGTTACTGACACATATAGTACACTACTTGGCCCCTTGATCTTGAAAGTTCTTCCAACTGATTTAACCCTCAGATTTACGCGAGAACAATTTCAGAAGAAAAATTTGAGCGTTCAAGACTTAATGGAACTTATTAGAGTAGAAATTAAGACTAAAGAACGAATACGCAATACAAAAAGCAGAAACCCAATTTCTCCAACGTCAAAATATTCCAAATTCAGAAAAGAATAAATTTGCCTTTGACAAATTGACGAATTGTTCTAAAACACCATTTCATAAAAGAAATATTACAAACACTCCTTCTGCAGTTGAACTATTGACACCTCGATAAATGCCGAGTTTTGAAATGTGCCATTCTTTTACACATTTTTTAGTGTACATATGTTCCAGTTTCTAATTAAAGTTCTAAAAAATATTAAAATCTTGAACAGTCGTTTTTTTTTTCTCGAATTGAATAGAAACTTACTCTCCCAAATAACCAAGCTGTTTCGTTGATGAATAGAACAATATTTCGCAATGAAAATCTTGGGATGTTACGGCAATATTTTTACTGCAAAAAAGAATTGATCTCCATAAAAATTGAAACAAAATAGTAATGCTTCATTTATAAAAAACGTAAAATGTAGACGATTGCATGCTAAACTTGGTAGAGAAGTAATATATCTTTTAGTCACTTAGCAGTGGTAGAAAAGTTATTTCAATTGTTTTAGCGTAAGGGTGAGTAGAGGGGGGGGGGGTGATTTGGGTATAATTTATATTTTAATAAATGATTTGAAAACTTATCACTTGATATGTCTACAAAAATTCACAGCTATAAATATCGTTCTTTCCTATGAGTGTATTCTGAAAAAAGTTTGCCAACACTATAATTAAAATTGATAAAAAATAAATTCATCTTTCTGGAGAGGGCAATACAAGGCTAATCAGCTACTTCCAAATACTGCTGCTAATTAACCTGCAGTTCAATGTTTCCAAATTTAAGTATGTAGACATTAAATAATTGTTTACTTTAGTTTTTCACTGAATTGAAACATTCATCGTAATTAGTTTCCATTTAATTAAAGATTTAAATCATGAGGTAATTTTGATATACATTACATTTTGCTTATCAGAAGGACAAATAATTTTATTGAACTACAAACATAAGCATTTATGTACATCCTCATTACCCAAGGTAATATAATGCTAAAAAAGAGCGGGAAGATAGTTTAAGTTTACTTAAATGTTCTATAACAAAAAACTACTTCCCGTCCATTAACGGCTTGGCATGTTGTGCTATTTTTGCAGCATTTTAAGTCTGAATTTTAATACTGTTAAAAATTAGTATTCATACTATCCCATTATTTCTATTGTATTTACATTCAAACTAAGTTTGGAAACATTGAGTAAAATTGTTATTAAAACCATACATTGCTGTTTAGCCATTAATATATCCAAATTCCCCCATCTACGGGGTGGTTTATTTTTACTACTGCAGGGTATAGTAAACTTATGTATGCCATTTATATGCAAATCTGTTTGTTAACTTGAAATTTGTAAAAATATATTCTAGAAAGTCCAATGCTAAGCTGAAACAAAAAGAACGAAATAGAAGTAAATTTATTTCAGGACTAGAAAGTTCAAAGTAGTTATTCTTATAAACAAACTACCAACCCCCCACCCACAATCATACATATGTTGTAAAAATCGCAAGAAGTTAATTATCCGCGCCTAAGCGACATCTGGGAAAAAAACTTAACCATAATTAGTCGCAGAACACTTCGAAACAAAGATTAAATTAAGTTATTTCTGAATAACTGAGTCACTCATTTGTTACAGTTAATTTGAGTCCCATTTTTACGATTGCGGAAAATCAAAACTAACGAATGCTAAAATCGCATTTATTTAGTTTGTTTCTGTACTTTATAATGTAATCATTCATTCCGAGCATATACTTAGCAGTAAGTTTTCTTCCTTAAAACGATAAATACACTGCTTGTAACAAAATATATTAGTATTATTTATGCATACAAAATATGTTATTCCTCTTTTGATTAATTTTGTTTTCGTTTTTATGTTTTACGCTGTAAAAATCCGTTCTAATGAACGGAGGCAAGACAACTTCTACATTTTAACTCCTTAAAAATAAGATTAGTGTTAATAAAGTAAGAAAAAACAAAGTCAGAAAAGCACACATTCCCAGACTACTGCAGACACGTGTTTCGGCGTTACAGGGAACGCCTTTTTCAATAAAAAAAGTAATGAGCTTATGGATAAAAAGACATTCAACAAAAGCCAAGAGCAGATAAGCATACAGCTTAAAAGATAAAAATAGCTGATTAGCCAAACACCAATGAGAAAATTATAAACCGATAAGGAACCAATAGAAATGCAGACAAAGGCCAAGAACTCTCTCTGAGGTACAGTAAAACCGAAAGAAAGAATTCAATTGGACAAAGATAAGGCCAAAGCTTAAACAAAAAGAATGTCAATAACCGTGAACTACAAGAAAGGAAAAGCTGAATGGAAGGGGGGAAAAACACCAAGAAATGAAATAAACAAAAACAAAAATTGGAACAAATCTGATATACCCCCCTCTTGGCGACTTTTTCCTGTTGGCACCAAAAAAGCGTCGCCAAGAAAACTATGTATGACGTCATATGTCATACATCGTTCTTAGCGATGCTTTTTTAGCGCCAACAGGAAAAATTCAAATTATGTCATTAATTATTTAATGAAATTAATGCATTAATTTTTTTCCGTTGTTTCTCCGGGATACGAGCCCTCGGTCTCATAGTACTTTCGTAATGAGACCTCGGCTCGCCGGCCCTGCCTCGGTCTCATTACGAAAGTACTATGAGACCTCGGGCTCGCCAGGACCTCGCTGCCGCTCGGTCCGTTATCCCTCCGACTTTTAATATACATCACAGTCGGATATAAGTCACAGATCTCCTCCGTTCAGTATACAATAAAGTCACAGATTTTATGTGAAATTAACACCATTTTTGTGCTACAAAAATGCCAACCAGACCAAAATACAAACTACCAGAAACACACTAAAAACACAATAATTCAAAATATGTTCACTTACCTTTTTTACTTTTCTTTTACTTCCTCACGTGAGGCAGTGCACATATGTTCCGCTCTTAGGGAAATTATCCCATTTTTTATTATCATTACTTTACAAAAATATTTAAATTATGTTTGTTTTGACAAAAAAAATTCCAAAAAAAAACAACCTTATTTTACTTGTATTTTGTACTCCACCCAATTAATTTCGCGAATTATTTCCAAAAACTTTACAAACATATCCTCATTTTTGTATTCACAATTTTTCATTCAAAAATTTCAATTGATACATTTGGACAACATCACAAACCGAACTCATAATTAAAATAGAAAATTCAACTAAATTAACATTAAAAAACAACAAGAAAAAGAATACTCTAAAATAAAGTTTGAATTGAAACTTTATTTTAGAGTATTCAACTTAAAATCTCCCTAAGAGCGGAACATATGAGCACCTACCTCCTACCACAGAGACACGTGCAAAAAGACAGACTTCGAGAAACTACTTTCCAGCGTTCAAGTTGCAAAACCAGGGTTGCCAAGTTATCGCCTTATTGGCGATTTTCGTATCGAGCGAAAAATTAAAATCTCGCCAAGAGGGGGGCATATCAGAGGAGAGCCCAAAAATTTTCGGAAAAGGAAAACATAAAGATGAATTGAAGAAAAGAGGTGGGGGGGATGTCAACCAAGACAAAAAGTTAAAAATAAACAAAGCAAGATAGATAAAAATGAATGGGAAAAAATGGATAGGGAAGGGACAGTGTTAGAGATATGGGAGCCAGACATTGGAAAAATACGGAACTGCTTTAATATCGTTTACTAAGTTAGAACTGTTCCTCAAAATATGGAAGGATTCCAAAAAGTCAAGATCTGATGAATTGGGGCATTTTTGGATAATCTTATGAGTTAAAATCAGAAGAGTGATTGAAATCCCAACAATGTTGAGCAATACTAGACTTATTTAATTGTTGTTTTTTCACATAATTTTGATGCTCTTTTGAGCGAAATTTTAAAGCACGCCGAGTCTGTCCAATATAGGCGAAGAAATAGGCTAGAATTGTTTTTATGTATACATTTCTTACAGAAAAATCCACGTTTTCAGACTTTTTTTTTTGCATTGTGTTTTAGTTTGTTACATTTGAAAATGGTAGTTGGAAAAATACTATTTTTAAATGTAATAAAATAAAACACAAAGATTAAATTTGTTGCAACAAACTAATTCACAGACCAAAAAAGCTATAAGAGTTCAAACTTAAATACTCTTCTTAAACTCTAGTAATCAGTTTTGGTACATTAACGCTTTGATGGATTTTATAAAATGATTTTCCACATTCACCGTAATGAGCATTTGCCAAGTTATATGCTGCATCGCTATGCCTAAAGAATTTGATTTGTGAATTTTAATGATAAGTGTAATCAAGACCTAGTTTTTTCCGAAGCAAATAGGAGAGACCTTAGCTGAAAAAAAGTTTTTTTGAACCACCCTATAGTCCAGGACACTCCCTATTTTTTTTAGACATACTAATAGTATAATGCTGTAAAAGTTTCAGCTTCTTACTCAAATTTTAAGAGGGCGCTCAATAACCCCTTTATTTAGCACTAGCCGCCTGCGGCGACCAGCTGGTTCGCCTTCTTACGCCATTCACCTTTCTGTGCAAGCAGCCACCTGCGGCGGCTGTTTGGCTGACTTGTCATTTACCTTTTTACTTCAAGTTTGCCGCCTTTCGGCGGCTGTTTAAATAAATTTGGCAGCAGTATTAATCAATCTATCTCTTTTTTTTGTGTGTGTGTGTGTGTCATTCACATTTTTACGCCAAAAATGCCGCCTTCGGCAGCTATCTACCTTTACGATCTATCTCTTAATTTTCTTATCCATCTCTATTTGTTTTAACCTCCAAGCCCATTTCCTAATAAAAACAAAGATCACTCAAAAAACCACTTTTTTTTTTATTTAAGTAGAAAAAAAAAAAAAAAAAAAAAAAAAAAAAAAAAAAAAGCTCAAATTTCCCGTAGTGTGCAAAAAGTAGCGCTTGACAAAGAAAATAAATCTCGCTGTTTTTATTGAATTAAATGCGCACAACTATGAAAAGTAACGTAATATAGATACAGCAAAATGTCCAGCTTGGGGGGGGGGGATAGATGCAATCCCTAAATAAAACAAAAAAGGAAAGAAAAAAGGAAGCGCAGCCGGTAAAACACGTGGTCATCACGTCATAAAATGTACTGTGTAGAAGTAAGCTATATAGTAAAAAAAAAAAAACACTGTTTGCGATTAAGATTCCATCGTAAATATCGAATCGAAATCCAAGTAGTGACGTCAAAAGCATAAAAGCCTGAAGAACGCTTTTTTCAACCGATGCTTGGAAAGACATGATGTGTTCAGCATTAAAAAAAATTGTAAAAAAAACCTATTGCGTATTTTTAAGAACTTTTTCCTTCTGAAGAGGGCGAAATGTTAGTACTATTACCAACTTAAATTTTAGAAATGAGACTTTGATACTTCTCGCAGGATGATATTAGAAAAAAAATAAACCCAGGAAAAAATGCAAATTAAAGGTGTTTTTCAAAAATTCATAAAAAAATACAAAAATTGCCCTATCTTCAAACTTTTTTCAGTCATCATATTTAAAATTAAATTTCCCACATTTTAGTAAAAAAATATTCCTGTGGTACGATTGATTCGGGGTCTGTGAGTTAAAAAGTACTAAAAAGTGCAAAAAAAAAAAAAAAAAAAAAAAAAAAAAAAAAAAAATTAAAACATTAAATAACTTTTTTTCTAATTTAAATAACAAAAATTGAAGCCCGAGGTGCACATTTTCGGCAAAAACTGCACCTGTATACTAAATTTCATCTTTCTAGGCCTTACCGTTTTCCCGGGAAGCGCGCCACACACACACACACACAAACATCTCTTTTAATTATATGTATAGATAGATTAGCCGTAGCATAGAAAATGCCACAAATTTAGAAACATTTAGTTTCCCCAGATGTTTTTCGGTAAATAATTATTTTATTGCAATATATGTACGCATAATACTAGTGTATATTATAACATGTAGCATTGTTTTTTCAGTTCAATGTATTTTCTTAATCGCTCTCTCCATACTTTTGAAGTTTGGGGGGGGGGGGGGGGTTGAGAACCCTCTTTCAGTTGAAATAGGAAGCTAAAATTCTTTCATTATATTACTACCCACAAGTGTAAAAATATTGAGGGGGTGTCCTGGTATCTAGGAGGAACTTTTTTTTTATACGTGTTTTTGAACCACCCTAAGAGACATGCTTTCAAATTTTTGTGGGAAGGAAAGCAAATTTTAATAAAAATACGTCAACATAAAATACCTTTAAACAATTAAAGGCGCCTTGTGATAAGCCATGACAATAAAGCACTGTTTATTCTCATTCTCACAAATTTAACTCGTACATATTCATTGAGCGTAATTCTATGAAATTAAATTTAGACAAAGATAAATTACGCTCAGTTGATTCCGCTCTTGTATTACGTTTCGCGTGGGAGATAATTAAGAAACTAATGAATGCAAATAAAGAAGATGAATCGACCAATTTTCTGAAATGTTTGACAGTAGTATTAAATTCCCAGAATTGATTTGAGTTAAAAGAGACGATCCATAGCTTTTAATGTGTTAATTGAGCGTAAAAAATCTAATGTTACTCTCCACTGCTTTCTTTTGCGTCTGTCAGGGTTGGCAGGATTGGACCCAATTGGGTTGAACCCAATGGTTTTTTTTTTTGAAAAAACCCATTAAAACCCCCCATTATTTAGTCCACTTTTGGGTTTTTTAACATTTTCTGAGAAGTTTTTAAAAAATAATTAATTTAAATACTTTTACAATTTAAACTTCTTTTTTTATTTGTTCTTCACCACAGACAATGGACATAAAAATTGAATTTTGAACTTTTACAGTATTTCTTAACTCTTAACGGCATTAAAAAAATACTTCAAAGATTTTAAAAGTATATATTTAATTTTTTTCTTTAACTGGTCAATAAATAACTCAAATTATCTTGACTAAGTCCTGTCACGTCTGATTTTCTCAATATTTGTAGATTGTACAGAGGAAACTACTCTAGCTAAAAGGCTTTCATGTGAATTATCTTCTGCAACCGAACACGTCACAAATCTCGAATAAACAAGGTATATTTTTTTTAGAAATTAACAGGTTTTACAAACGGTCAGACAGAAAACAGAATAGGATGTACAGTATTTTCATTATTATACGAAGAAGTTTAATATTTCTTACTCTGTACACAGAAATAGAAAACAGGCAACATAAAATTCAAAGAAATGTCTTGATTAAGCTGGAATTCAGTAAATACGGATTTAAACTACTTGAAATTCTACAGTAGTTTTGCATAACAAAATGAAATACAATAAAGTAAAATGCAAAAAAAAAAAAAAAGTGTAATAATTAAAAACGAACAATAGATTTTATCACTCAAGAAGTAACTTTGCTTTAACTGTTGGTAATCATGGAAACTAAAAAATCTGAAACTTCACCATTCTTGGGTTTTGTCTTTTATACTTTTCTTCAGAAAACGCTGAATTTTAACTAGTTTTTCAGCTTTTTTTACCCCAAGACAATTTTTGAGCTTTGTCTATATACTTTCGCTACAATATGCTACAAGTACCTCACATTTTTCCTTAAAAAAAAAAAAAAAAAAAAAAAAAAACACTTTTTTTAAAAAAAAACCCAGCTTTAGTTTTTTTTTTTGGTTTTATTTAAAAAAACCCAGGGTCCATGGGCTTTTTAAAAAAACCCCCCGTTTTTTGCCAACTCTGGCGTCTATTAAATAGCTAGAAAAATGCCCGTCAAGGTATGACGGGTGAAAATGGCTTCTACATTTGAACGAAGCCATTGCCTGTTAGGTGATAATTTCATAGTTAAAATTTTAACCCTAACGCCAGTGGATGAACCCTTAACTCCAGTAGATAGCGTTCATTGTTGACTATTTTTTCGTTTCTTCATTCTCTTAAAATGAGTCTTACCAGTAGAATAGTTCAGTTACCGGATCCAGGTCATCCTTGTCAAAATAAAGCATTTTCCTGCATCTCAAACATTGTCAAAAAAAGTTATCAAATTATAAATTACCTACTAAATTTTTGGTGCTTCAACAATGAAACAATGCCCGTTACACATGCTATGGCGCGAGTTTCATTGCTGGTGACGCCAGAGCGTTTCTCGGTCAGGGATTTTGGCGATTATATGTATGAGGATTAACGTTTTGTAACAATTCAAAAAATAGTTGCTTTACGCTTGTACGTGCACTAGACACAATTGTTCTGAAACAAATAACTTTTTTCATACTTTATTTCACCTATTCTAGTATGTGGTAAATATTGAAAACGACGCCGAAAAATGAAAACAAAGGAGATGTTTTTATGCAAGTCTGAGATCTGAATCCGCAGCTACAAAAACAGAATGCTACGAGTAAGAGGAACATTGTTGCGTTATAATAGTGCTTTAGAGCAGAGTTTCCCAAACTGTGGTCCACGAGTCCATGCCAGGGGGTCCGCGAGGCTATCCAGCTAAAAAGTGAAATATAATTGAGATTAAAGGGCGAGTAATGATATTTTAACTAAAAAAGAAAGCACATTTATGAGGAATAAAAAAGTTCTTGCGTAAGTACATGCAGGATGTAGCCCCCCCCCCCCCTTTGGAACTCTCGGAAGTCAAAATACTACACATTAATTAATTCTGTGTACATGAAGCCCATATTGTTACAAAACTATATAAAGTAACACGCAAACATTGAAGCACATTGTATACATACATACATACACAGCTGGGATATTATACTTCAAATAAAACATTTTTATTCCTATCTGAATTTCAAGTAGAATTTTACTTCCATAGCTCAAAACAGTAATATAAGAAGCGAAAACCAGAAAAGAGCTTTGAAAAATGTACAGAACAATGAATAAATAAATTTAAAGGAAGAAAAAGCGTAAAAATATTTTAGAAAAAAAAAAAACTAGATAACTCTGCCACTTTTTTATATTTTTCATGCGTTCCGGGGGGGGGGGGGGGGGAGGGGGTCCGCGAAGTTCGCGGGCGTTTTTTCTGGTGGGTATCCGTGGACGTCTGAAGTTTGGGAACCTTTGCTTTAGATTAAGCCTAAAATCGTTTAAAATACTTACAACCCTAGCTTGTTGCTGACTGATGATGCTATACTGCCGTGCAAAGCACAAAAGTCGTATCTGCACTTTTTTCAAAATTGGGTTGCGGTCACCAAGTGACTCTCCGTCACACATTTTTATCGAAATACAATGCTTTATGGTCAATTGTGAATGGGAAATATTTAAAAAGAAAAAAAAAATCCTATAAAAGTTGCATCCGTAATGAAGGCACAACTATTTAAACAGCAATTTCTCGTTTTACATTCAGTTCTGACCCTATCAAAAAAAAAAAGAAAAAGAGGAAGAACTTTTAAAAATCAATAGACATGTCGTTACTGCGCAGAAGTTTGAATCAACGGTTTTAAATTCCGTTAACACTAGAAAGACGGAGGGGCCTGTGTGGCCCCTCGCGTAGTTTGTTGTTTAATAACTCGGATAATATCTAACGGAACTCAATGGAATTTTCTGACTTTTCATTATAATGACACTATTTGAATGCTTGTTTAATCATTTAATCATTCGCCTCATAATACTTTTAATATTGATCCTTATACCTAGAAAGACGGGAGGGGTCACAGTGGCCCCTAAGCATTTTGACAATTAAAAAATTTATTTTTTTCCTTTCTCCTAATTGTTGTAGCATAAAAAAAATGCCATTTACTCTAGTTTAACCTGTAACTTCCTCTTTATGCAGCCGATTGGATATCCAAGGTCTATAAACAGTACCGACTGCTTACCATCCTAACGGTGGCCATTGCTCTTCGAAAGGAAAACTAATTCAACCTTTTGACCAGTATAGAGAGAAAAACTAAAAATAATTATGTACTAAGTTTTTATTTAGTTATGAAAGAAGGTGTATCAGGCATGTGGACTCCCTCAGGAAGAATTTTTAAAAGAATTCACTCCAAAAATGGGTAGGGGCCACACTGGCCCCTTCAGTCTTTCTAGGTATACAGAAAATGTCAGTCGTTCTAGTGTTAAAACATAGAGGACTGTTACGGGATATATAGCTGTACACAAAGCCGGACCGTAGTCAGCTAACACAAGGCCTACGAGCTCATTTACTATGGCCGCCTTCGGAGGAGCCATGTTTACATTTCATAATATTCACAATGCGAATGAAACACCTACTTTTTTACTACATTTCTTTGAGGGGGAAAAAAACTTGTACTCTCATAACCACGGTAAATAATTGAAGGAGGTTTTTCTTAAAAATGAAATGATGTTTCAGAGGCTAAATGTATGATAGGACTAAATGTACAATAGAATTCTACTCAAAAAGCAGTAACAACCTTAAAATTGCAATTTTTGAACTTTGGTCTTGCGCTAAGCTCAAGTCCATTTCATAAATCATCGAACACGAATAATTCATAAACTATATCATTTTCATGTGATCGACTCACCTGAATCTTAATACGTATTAGCAAAATAAAAAGTTATCGTTTAAAAAGTATAGCGATATATATTTTTTTAAATTTAAAAACACAACAAACTTTAATGTCCTACTCCAGAGCTTATGTTCCTCAAAGCGTTAAAGACAAAAAAGAAATAAATAAATGGAAAAAATAAGTAAATGTAAGTAAAATAAAAGCAAATAATTTCAATGCGTAATAGTTTAAGTCTGAAAATATTAACAACCAAAAGATTGAGTTTACTATTCTTAATCGTTCAAGAATATGAAAAAGTGTGAAAATTAAAATATGTTGAGAAATTCCTTAGATATGTGAAATAAATGGGAATAGCTACAGCCTTATCGAGGTGCTGAAGGATATCCACAAGCTTGTTCGCGCTTTGTTGCATCATGGGCACTCCAAGTCATAACTGGTGTCTGGAGTTAATTTCACATCCTGCTTAATCAACATGAGGCAATGGCTGATGAACCGAATTAATATTTGAGGAGTGCTGTTTGATTATTATATTACACAACGCAATTGCGATTGGAGTGACTTCCAGACTAACCCTTAAGGGTCTTTATGCTTAAACCACTTCTCTATGTAAGCAATTTAATTATTCCAAATAATGGAGTCGTTTCCAAAATTTCAAAAGTATTTTTTTCTGAAGGAGTATGTCTAAAAACGTAGGATCTGACCATTTTTTAAATATTTTGTTTAAGTTTAATATTTTTAAAAAAAATACTTAAATCGGTGAGCTTTCATTGTTTACATTTGTTGGCGATGACATCACAAATGATGAAATGCCATTCTGTGTTGCCACTCACAGAGCTAAATTTTTTATTCGCATCTTTACTCACGTGTATTGGCAACGATATGGTTGATAGCAAGCGTAGAGTGCAATTTTAATTCGCTGCTTGATTATCATAACTTGGAAACGTAGTAGAAAGATGAGCCAAAAAGCATCATTTGTGACGTCATAAAGACCATGCCTTGTTTCAAAAATCGGACATTTCAAAACATTCATTTTCCCAGCAGTTTTTTTTAAATTAAAGTATTTTCTGGGCCCATGTTATTTTTTTTTTTTTGCTCATTCTATCCCTTTCTATGACTAAAAGTAGTACTTTTGACTAAAGGAAACCACCCCATTTTTTGCTTTTCCGTATGTCTTCGTAACAACAACACCGTATTTGCTAATGATACACAATTGAATTTAAATTCCTTTCACTTTAAAGCACACATGGAGGCTAGTTTCTCAAATTTTAACTTTTACTAAAGGAAAGTATGAAAACTAATTTTCATATTTCAGTAATACTGATGTTATGTGCATCATGTTTTACTTCCTTTTACAAGAAAATAAGTATTGTATTCGCGAAAACATTTTCACTCAAAAATAGACCTTAATTTCCATTTTACTCACCCCCGAATGAATGTTGATTTTTTTTCGACTTAACCACACTTTGATAAGTGCCCAAGAACGTATAGACACGCGAAATATTCGTAATGACGATTCCCGAGTTAATTACAACAAATTTTCTCGTGACCTCTGTATGTACGTATGTATATATGTGCGTATGTATGTCGCATAACTCAAGAACGGTAAGTCCTAGGATGTTGAAATTTGGTACGTAGAATCCTAGTTGGGTCTAGTTGTGCACCTTCCCTTTTGGTTGCATTCGGGTGTTTCTAAAGGGGTCTTTTGCCACTTTATGAGGGGAAATCATTGTTAATTTCGATGCAAACTCAAGTGGTCTTATAATTTGGCGGACACTTGGCGATATATTGCCATTTTGGTCGCTAAGTTTCAACTTGGCGACAAATTTGGCGATTTTTTTTTTAAAATTACATTTTTATTAATTTTTTAAAAATCTGTTTCAGTTTGGCCACTGTTGGTGATATTTAGAGTAAACTTTCGAATAACATTAAAATTGCCAGTAATGGGGAAATGACATTAAATTGGAGTAAAAGGAAGTCACGTGATGCACACATCAGCACGTTTTATATTGTGATAAGCAAGCAATTGAGCAGAAACGAAAAGTAACCGCTCGACTTGAGCATATTAATACAATTGCACATTCAAAATGCAGGAAACAGTATAAGTGGCAAATGTGGCTTCTAAATCATCTACCGCGCCCTGCTAAATAGAAATGGAGGAATAAGAATGACACTAACAACGAAACTTAACCAAGAATTGGCCGAATAATTTTTAAAAATACTCATCACATGCAGAGTATTGCAAGAAATGGACGCAACAACAATTACTAGAACAGTAGTTAAACTTCATAGTTTTTGCCTTGAACACATACATACAGACGGCATGGGAAGACTCGTCAAAATGAACGAGAGCATTGAAAAAAACAAAATGAATTTTTTTTTTTGCTACCTGCACATTCATACGTACAATAAATGCGTATAAGCATAAAGAGAACATAATCCATGACTTAGTAAAATGAAAGTTTAAGTTGAAATGAGAGGGAGAAGCTTTTCGTGAATCCACACACAACGTACAAAACTGCGCTGAAATAAGTAAAAATGGGGTCGTTACCAAAATTTTAAAAACTATTTTTTTCTGAAAGAACATGCTTATAAACATAGGATCTAACTATTTTTTAAATAATTTGTTTAAGTTTAATATTTTTAAAAAAACTACTTAAACCAGTGCGCTTTCATTGTTTACATTTCTTGCCGATGACATCACAAATGATGAAATGCCATTCTGTGTTTGCCATTCACAGAGCAAAATATTTAATTCGCATATTTACTCACGTGTATTGGCAACGATAGGGTTGATAGCAAGCGTAGAGCGCAATTTTAATTCGCTTCTTGATTATCATAACGTAGAAACGCGGTACAAAATGCGCCAAAGAGCATCATATGTGACGTCATCAAGACTACGCCTTGTTTGCAAAATCGGACATTATAAAAAATTAATTAAAAAATAACTGTTGGGAAAATAAGAAAATTTTCTGAGTCCATGTTATTTTTTTTTTTTTTTTGCCTATTCTATCAATTTCAGTGACTAAAAGTTCTGCTTTTGACTGAAGGAAACAACCCCATTAAAACCAAACTCCTAAATTAATGAAAGTAGGTAATCTAACTTCATTTATTGTAACAAAAACCCATTATCAGCTTTTAAAATCCACAAAAAGTCAATTTTTAAAACTTCGCCTTTTTTTTTCTGTCTTTTCCAACGGATGTTACAGTAACAGTTGGGGAGGCGTAGGTAAGGGGCTGTTTTCTTCTCTATTTCCAGGTTTTAATTTCGCGGCTTTTATATTTTTCCCCTGTATTGTCTACCATCGTTTATTTCCTTTAAAAACTAAAAACTTGCTTTTCAACGAAAACTTTCTTTTGCGCTTTTGTCTTTTCTTATCCTTTTATTTTATTTTTGGTTTAGCTTAAAGGTATTGTGTTTCTTTTTCTAAAAAATAGAAAGTGCTTGTAGCTTTCTTTCCGAAAACATTGCATTTAAAACACTAAATAACTCATTTTTCTATATATAATATTTTTGATGTAGGTGTACTTTGTTTATAGTCTAAAAACTGTTCGAAATATTGTCTACAAGAAAAATTCTTTTAACATATTAAATATATTGTGGCCATCTCGAAACTTTCTTCTATATCTTTCTTATAATTCTGATCCCTCTTCATGCTTGACGAGGAAGCAATATTCCCAACAAAAACAAAATTACACTCAACAAAATTTGATGGCCATCCCAATTCCCGATTTATCCCAAAAGCAAAGAATGAAAATTGAAACTTATTTTAAAAGCCTCGTTTTAATTATTTTAACATTTATTTGTTAACAAACACAAGATGGCAACAGTTAAAAACTTTAAATCATCGCGATTTTCGAGTCATTTTCCAACAATTAAAATCACTCGAAGTACACAGACGACAGTCTATTACGATTTATCTTTCTTACTGTTGCAATTATATAGCTAGTTTTATTCACAAAAAAAGAAAAAAAAATATTAATTTGAATTTTTGCATCTTGAATTCAAATTATGCTTTTCGCAATCACGAGTGTGTGTGTGTATGAATGCGCGTGTGTGTTTGTGTAGGCGCATGTGTGTGGGAGTGTGTGTATGTATGCATGTGTGTGCGTGTTGTGTATGCAGTGCTGTGTGTGTACGCGCTTGTGTGTAGGCGTTCGTGTGTGTGTATGTAGGCATATGTGTTTGTGTCTGTGTGCAGGCATGATTGTGTGTAAGTGTGTGTGTGTGTGTAGGAGTGCGTGTTTGTGTCTGTGCGCAGGCATAAGTGTGTGTATATGTGTAGGCGTGTGTGTAGGATATGGACGCAACCTGGAGACGGTTTTCGCAAGAGGAGCAGCATCGTGAGGCCGGTCGACGTGCGACGGTGGTGCTGGCAGAGGGTGCTGGTGGGAAAATAAAATGATAGGAATTCAAAACAGTCAAGTGAGAACAATAAGCAATCGTGATTGCTCAAAAAAAAAAAAAAAAAAAAAAAAAAATAGCCTCCGATGAAGCGTTTGGCGCTAAAATTGAACCAATGCCTGCTTACATATAAATTCACATTTATTCCAAATTTCATTTAGAACGTAGCATTACTTCTTGAGATATGGCACTCACAATGGGAAAAAAAGAACGTTCGATTGCGCCACCCCCTTTTCAGCAGTTGACACCAAAGTAGAATCAGCTCTTACACCCTCTAAGGGCTACTTGTCGATAAATTTTTGTTTGATTCCGTTCATTATTTCTTCAGATACAATAGTCACAATTGACGACAAAAAACGTTCTATAGCTCAATCCCCGTTTGAGCTAGTGACACCAAAATTGAATCAGCACCTGTATCTGTTAGGAGCAACATATGGACCAAATTTTGTTTGGTTCCGCCAGTTACTTCTGGGGGAATAGCAGGCACGCATAACTCAAGAAACGTCCCATTGCTCCAACCCCTTGGAGGAATTTGCGCCGGAAATCAATGGCCATAAGTTCACATAGGAACACATATGTATACCAAATTTCGTACGATATAATGCGGTAGGTTTTGCTGTAGAGTAGCCACAAAAAAGTGGTCACAGTACGTGACACACACACACACAGACATTTTCCAAAAATGATCGAAACGGACTCGGCACACCTCAAAACGTTCGAATCCTTCAAAACTCGAAAATTCGCACGAATTCAATACTTTCTTCTATGTATTAGGTATAAAAGAAAGTAATAAATTGGAGGCATAAAACCTGAACTAAAATTGGAATTCGAATACTTATTGCAGATATTGCTTTGCAGCGGCACACCACACTCATATCTGGAGCGAAGTTTTGGAGTGTTAGCGCACGCTAAACATGTTAACCTTTACTGTCTAATCACGAATAGGCATATATCCATTCAAGTCGAGTCTGCACCAAGAGTAAAGAAATTTACATGGAGAGACTCCGTCTATGGTAAAAAGGAGATGAAATTGAAGTCGGAATTATGGGATACAGCGGTACAATGATGAGCGGGGTTATGATAACATGATCGCTTCTCGAGAATAGTTTTCACCAATCTAGCAAAGAGACTAAATAAAGTAGCTGGCGGATTGGTTTACATTTTAATTCATGTTGTAATGCAATTTCAAAAACGTGCTTCACATAAACTTGCAACAGATTCTAAGTTTAAGTACCAATTGATATTTAGCAATGGAATGTTTTGAATCAAAATGTATCTCAAGATATTTTAGCAAGAAGCTAAGGATCTTGGGACACAGCGGTGCAACTTTCGGCTTCAATTTCTTACAAGGAGAGGTTACGGTCTTGGAAATTCAGATCGGGATGAGATTTGGCAGATTAGTAGTATCCCTTAAGGGTACTCTCAGGGTAAAATAATAAAGCGCACTAGCCATAAAATTTCGAGAAAACAGCCTTTAAAGATTTACGCGCAACTTATAAACTACTAGAGATTGTTCGTAAACAAGCGCCCGGTGGTCATGTGGGCAGCGCTCTGGGGTTCCATGCGGCCGATCCGGGTTCAAATCCCCTGCAAGTTTCTTTTTTGTTCATTTATAAAGTGACTATTACCACTTTTTGCAGTTTGAATTGAAGGTAATACTCAATTTAAAAAATATGATGTATTTTTAATGTGTGATAGTACATTAAAACTCTATTTACTATTCTCACAAACAAGTAATTACACATTTTTTAATATTATAAACTTTGACGAAGTAAATGATTTTTGCAATAAATACATAATCAGTTTTTTTGTGGATGAGTAAGAATGTTGTTTTATTGCATATAAGCAGGCAGTCAAATTTTAAAAACCAAAACCGTACTTATCGAGCAATGATTTTGCTCCTTAATTCTATTATTTGTAAATTTATCGTCTGCTGTATTTTACACATTGAATATTCAACTCTTTATTTTCCATCTATTATCGTCTGCAATGTTTATATTTGTTTTCATCATTAAATTTATTTATCG